>NC_054824.1:122797184-122957184 GCF_018345385.1 Vulpes lagopus | reverse complement strand
GCGGAACGTGCCGCGGGGCTCTGCTTCCTTAAAAGTCACGCCGAGCCGAGTCCCGGGACAAGCCTCTTCCTAGTCCCTTGGCAAGAAGAACTTTCCGAGTTGGATAGGACAGCGCTCGGGGCTCGGTCCGCTGTAAAGGGTTGCACAGGGGGCTCCGGAACCCTCAGGAATCCGTGAGGCTTTTTTATTTTTAAGAAGTTTATTCAAGTTTTGCACAACGGGTGGCTTTGCTTCTCCGCAGCCTCCGAGCATTTAGTTCACCCCCCTTTGGAATCAATTCATGGTTGAAGTTCTGTTGGTTGTGGGTGCACGCGTCCCCCGTGTTTCCTAAAGAGGATTCGTTCTCCTGCACTTAGGATTTTCTGGGCAGTAAGGGAAGCCCTCAGTTGGCGGTAATCGCAGGGCAATCGTGGATCGGTCGATTTACAAAATACCTAGGACCAAGACCTGTGCAGTTCTTAAGTTAATAAGCAGAAAAGAAAAGAAAAGGAAAGAATAATAAAAAAAAAAAAAAGGCAATTGGAAATGATGAATAAAGAGGGCATGCTATTCTTTGGTTGTATGGTCGTTTGCAAGAGTATTCAACTATCTTCTCCATGAAGACACAGCATCTGTTTCTACTGCCAAGCTCTAAATAAAATATTTACATTAAAAACAAAGGTTTAGCTTCCATTTTCTGTGTGGGCACGGAGCACAGTGGTGTCCTCCTCCATCAGCTGCTTGGATGACTCCCAGAACAGCGAATGGCCTCAGGTGGGCTGGCTGAGCTTTGGGGGTGAGAAGCTGAAGACAGGAACAAAAATAGTGCCGTCCTTACTAAAGAGCTGGCTTGTTTTTTCTTCAGGGTATGCATTTACCTGGGAAAATACATATTTAGATGAGCCATGTCAGATGAGTAATTATGGTATTAGTAGCGGTTTTGGAGAAGTAGAATGGCATTCTAGGTGGCTCTTGTTAAATATCCAGCCTTTTCTTCACTATTTGCATTTTTCTCATGTCTTCCCCGGGAAGGGTCTCCATTTTTTTTTTTTTTTTTTTTTTTTAATGTGTTTTAGGAGTCTTCTGAGTGTGTGCATTCCGGACGTTATAGTGTTTGGGAGGTCACATTCGGATCATAGAGAAGCCAGGGAAGTGTTCTGATAGACCTTCTGGCGTCACCATAATAATAAGCAAGAAGCAACACTTTGCTACCAGCAGGCATGGAAAGGCTGACTTGATCCGAGTTTCTTCTATGAAGAACTGATGAGTAGTGTGGTCACTCAGATAAAAATTCGCATTCTATCAGATGAGTGACAGTGTTTCAAAACCTTTGCAGATTACTTTATACCAACTTGGAGGAGGCATTGGAAACCATGAAAACGCAACGTGCCCTTCTAAATAAAACATGAAGTTTTGCATCCAGTTTCCAACTTGTCTCCCACATCCATACTATTTCTTTAACAAACAGGGTTTAAAAGATATTTCTGATATGGCTGTCACTTTTGATATCATAATTTGCAACTTATATCTCAGGGGAGTAGTTTACATAAGGCAGGTAAAAACATTAAAACAATATGACAGTTAAGTTTGGAGGTTTTGTTTTCAACCAAATGCTTAAAAATAAGGTCTACCAGGAAATTCTATTACTAGTTGAATTTATTTTGCCTATTCTCATAAATTTAGTATTTTGAATAAAGAATCGTATTTACTTCAAAACGATGTGGGGGGGGGCGGTTCTTTTGTTTGTAGCAAACTTTAATGTAATTGCCCTTGATACCCCACCTCCTCAGAGTGGGTGCCAGGTTTCTGGATGCAGTGGTGCTCGCCCTGCTTGGTCTCCTTGCCTCTCTAAAGTGGCTTGAAACTGTTAAACACCAAAAAGATTCATTTTTCTATTTGTGAAAACTGTGAAATATATTTGAAACTCTTTCACCCCTCTATCTCCCAAAGAGCTGGCATCAAAAGTCTCTCAGCCCACAAAGTCATGAAACTTACTTCGTCCTTATGCCACGAAATCTGCAGAATAACCCTTTCTGTTTAATGAGGGTTACAGCCAGTATTTAGAGGCGAGGGTGGTTAGACAATTAAACGAGTCATCCATTCTATCCCATTTGTATTATTTGGATATTTATCTCAGTTCCTGAGAGTAGACCTGGTATTTGAGGAGATCACCTGACTGAACATAGTTCTGCTGGCAGCTTGTTTTTCGGGGCAGCAAATCAGTTGCATCAAATTGGCCAATTGTGACCTATTTCTATTTTTCTTGCTGGCTCTTTATTTCATTTCTTGTGGTGCTTCTCTGATGGAAGTTTTTCGGCCATTTTACCTGATAAAAACAGGTTTTTTTTTTTTTTTTTTTGAAATTTACTCCAAGAAGCACTGTAAGAAGGAAAAAGTGGTCCACTACATGAAGGTGTGATATATCCAGTAAGAGCCAAGTTATAAAGCTGGAAGGAGAGAGGGGAGCACTTAGACATTTAAATGGCCAAGTTAAACACAGGACACAATTAGGATATCTGGACCCTCAGGTGTTCATAAACCTGTACCAGGGGCCTCAGGAGAGAAATGGTGGGAACCAGGGAGAAAGGGAGCCCCCAAAGTATGTTGTTTAACTTGGCTGTCACAGTAGCTAACCCTTTGTAATTTGGCACATTTTGAAGTTATCACACTTAATGATTGACCTTTTTCCTTTTTCCCCATTTACCTTCTTTTGTACTTATAACGCTATTTTGAGAAGAAGTAATTTATTAGAAATATAATGAAGTGGCAAAAATGTAGCCCTCAATTTACAGAAGAAATGTAAACTATAGAGTTTGAATGAAAAGGCAGTGCATTTTAAGTCCATAACCTTTTGAAAGTCAGAAAACCTATCTATTAGGCTGTATTCTCCAGTGGAAAGGCTCTCAAAATTGTAGGTGTTAAAAAAGCCATCTCAAGGAGCTTGTACCAGCCCCTAACTGAAAAGAAATGTTAAATTCTCCAGTCCTTAAACACATTTCCCTGTGTTTTTCGGAGACAAAATATATTTTCTTACAGGTAGACATATATATTATATATTGAAAAGGTGCATTCTCTTATTATCCATGCATTTTAGTCCTTAAAAAAAAATAACCTTATCACTAGAGATTCAGTTTTGGTTTTGGAAATGAAGCCATAGTGAGAAAAAAAGCCCTGAATCGTATGTGAAAAGACAGTTGTGTTAAGGCAGTGTAATAGTTTGCTTTCAATTAAAACTTACTATATAGCTTTTCCCTCAAAATTATTTTTAGAGAAGCTAAGCATGACTCCCTTTTTTAATAACTAGATTTTAACCTAAGGTGAGCTTTAAAAAATACTAAGAAGATATCTATAGATCTCTATCTATATACTCTTTTTCATGGTGGTGAGGGCGGAATGCTCTACTAATTGTGCGACACACAGCAATGTATGCTTTTACTTTTGGACTTGGATGCTAAAAAGCCTGATTCTTGGAGACTGCAGAAGCTCAGTGTTTGACATCCATACCCCCCTTCAGACAGTTGCACTTGTTCTTCTGTTCATCTATCAAGCAGTGACTGTTTCTTCCCTCTACCACCTCTAAATTATACTGACTAGATGTTGAAGTCATTAAATTGATTACAGTCCAATCAGTAGACAATCCGACATAAACAAAAACAGCAATTACAGTTGGCAAGAATCCCACGAGTGCTAGTCAAAGTTCCAGAACTGATGGTCCAGTGAGTCTTTTCCAAAACGCCGGCTTTCACGATTTTAGCAGTTCTGGCAGCATCTTTTTAAAGGGAGGGCACAAAAATTCATAAGATTCCACTTGGCCTTAAAAACAAAAACATCTGTTTGATGCATGAGTGGATTGTTAGCTTTTATTATGCAGCCAAAAAAGGGCAAAAAATAGGATATTGAACATAAAAGCATACATGTAAAAATGAAATTACAAAGGGATTTGAGATTAGCAGCTTTTTATAAAGCTAGCTGTTAATAATATTTTCTTTTTTGTTTTGCCAGGGTATTCCCACATCCCTTAAAATCCATTGTAGTTATTGACAGCCGTGACATCTAATAGTGATGACAGAATTTTTCAACTTTTTGCTGCCAGTAATTGTACTTCTTTTTACTTGCTTTTTTTTGGGTCATTGCAAGTCTTCTTGCATTTTTGTAGATTTCTTTTCATCATATAGGAACATTTTTGCTCCCCTCTTTTATTTTTAAAGAAAGTCTGTGAGAATTGACTAGTCTGGTGAATTCTAGTGAAATACTTGTTGACATAAGTTGAAATGTGATATTGAGTATACTTGCTTGAGTTTTCATTTTGATGTAAAACCATGCAACAAGGAGAAAGAGTTTTTGATAGTAGAAAAGAGCAGTTCTACCAAGATCAATTAAGAATTTTATGAAAGTTCTGCTTTTTCTGTTACTGTGGTTTATTAATTCACCTAACAGAATTCACATTGCTGGCTTTAATGCCATTAATTCTGTTGCCATAGAATACATTCTTTATGGATGGTTTTAATAGATACCATGTTGGGTTTTTAGTTATTTTTAAGAGAAAATAATTTTCAGACTTGGAACACTTGCATCGTATTTTAGCAGTCCTACGGATTGTTAAAAACGTAAATATTGTCGTTAGGTAGTAATAATCTGTTAAAGAACGCTTTTGTAAAATTTTTTTTTAATTTTTATTTATTTATGATAGTCACAGAGAGAGAGAGAGAGAGAGGCAGAGACACAGGCAGAGGGAGAAGCAGGCTCCATGCACCGGGATCCTGATGTGGGATTCGATCCCGGGTCTCCAGGATCGCGCCCTGGGCCAAAGGCAAGCGCCAAACCACTGCGCCACCCAGGGATCCCAAAGAACGCTTTTGAATTGAATGAAATTTTGATATGAAGGCTGATATTCCAAATCAAACCTCTGGCTAAGTATTTTCCCAGATGTATTTAATTTTTTTTCTACGTTGACTCCTGTTGTGCTGTGAAAGGTGAAAGTTCTGTGGAGAGGATGTGTGCAACTTTCTAATCCCATTTCAATTAAATATGAAATATGTTCCTCTTTTTTGTTTGGGGATTACAAGGTGCACTAGCTGGGACTGCATACCTTTTTTTGTTGTGGTGAAAGTGTACTTGTCTGATTTAAAACACGTTCCGCAACAATGTTATTATAATGCAATTAAAACTTAAACATTAAAGTTAACATTAGTAAATTTAAATAGCTCTGTTATAGTATTAATCAAATAGTGTAAGGAAAGCTTTTAAATGGTTTAAATAATTATGCAACTCTTGGCATAAAAGCCTGACACACAAGATAAATCTTTGAAAAGTAAGTAGAATCGTGGTTTTTTTTTTTTTTTTAAACTTTAATTTTAGGCAGCTTGGGCTTTTAGCATGCATCACATTCCACCTCTAGTATAAGTAATTATGCCAGTTTAGTAATTATTAGAGATGAAAGAAATTCAGTAAGAAACGAATTCTTTAAAACTTCAGTAGCTTCAGTTTTAGCAGGGATAATGATCAAGCAGCAGTTATCCAGCTGCCTGGGGACCCTGCCACAGCTACAAGCACTGGGCTGATCTTGGGGGTATCATTATTATGGCAGCACACACTATAGTTGGCATTTCTACTCTAGATGTCTGATAGTAGAGGTTTATAATTTGACCATAAAAAAAAAATCTGGATTCAAATATGACTGTCTAGAAACTCCCACTTCTTAGGAGATTAAAAAAAAGTGCATATACACCTAAAAATTATTATTGGACACCATATATTTTCATTTTATAAGATAGTAAATAATTTTTTAAATCTTCAAAGGAAAACTATATGTAAATCTGTCATTGCATGTATATATGTGTTGAGAATGTATTGAGCATTTTAAGTCTTTGTTTTCAAGTGCAGATGATTTGGTTTGGAAGGCATATAGGATTCATTTGTGAGCATAGCTTTCAAGCTGATGATGGTCAAGTGACTGACATTCAGAATATTTGTTTTCATAATAGTGCAGTTTGTTGGAATCACATTTTGGTATTTTGGTTAAAAGAAAAATTTTTTATTATGTATTTTAAAACAAAATATCTCAGTGCCTTGGTTATCACAAGTCAGTAGGAGAGGAACACATAGGTGGTGTGCACACACACAAATATACTCTAATGTTCTATTTGGCATACATTTTGCTCAGCAAATCCATATGAGTTAACCACTGTTTAAGGGAAAAATTGGATTGAATTGGATTTTGCCTGATAGAAATTGGTATCATTGTGAGGAATATAATTTCCTTTTAGAAATTAAAACACAAAAAAAAAACATTAAAAAAAAAAAAAAAGAAATTAAAACACTACCATTGAGTGTCATTACTTCACTATTTTTTTTTTTTAACCACCTTCTTTCAGTCTCATGATTGGCTTTTTCCAAAATTTCTTGTCCCATCAGTGTACTGTGAGAGATATATCAAGATGGAAACTCCTTTACCTGATGGGAACAAAAGAAATACGTGGCTCTCATTCTTGAGTACAGACAGTCCCATGTATTCATACAAAATATGTTTGTGAAGACATGGGAAATGAAGAGTCCATAAGGTGAATGATAATCGCTGTACTATAGGGGGTGCCGTGACCAGGAATCTCACATACATTGTGGTGTTTTAAACTATATTTTGACTTCCAGAAACAACTCTAGCATTTTATCGTGTTCTTTAATATTATTATTTTTCTTCATGGTAAAACCAGATTAAGATCTCATAAGTGCACAAGTAAAACTAAATAGTAATTACTTTTAACATTCCTAATGATTTAGCTTGTCTCAATTGTTTTGAGTTTGTTAGACATATGTTTTCTCTCACTAGTATCACACTTTTGTCTTTTCTTATTTTTATACATTGAAAAAAGGCAATTAAGTATTCACAAAGAATACTCCACTAAGTGGCAATGAAGCCAAAACAGAGCTATTGGCTGGGAGGTTGTGCTGTCATGAGTTCATTGGAATGTTTTGTTCATTGGCTGATGTACGGAGTCTGAAGTCACTGTGTGTATCATGTAGGGTGGTTGGGGCTGTCAATGTGCAGTAAGAAAAGTTAGATAGACTGTTTGCAGAGGCAGGGGTTAAAAAAAAACAAACTGTGAGCTCCAGAGAGTGCATATTAATTCCTGGAAAGAGTAGAGAATAAAAACAGAAACAATTAGGCATGGTCATAAGTATTGTGACTTGGGTATTAGTACTAGTAGGGAGATGGTTACAGAGTAGAAAGGGCAAGGGGGCCAGCTCTCATGTGCGGTCTGAACTTTTTTGGCAAGCCACTTAACCTCTGTTCTCTAGGATTCAGATTTCCTCTCTGTAAAATGAGGGGGCTCATTTCATCATTTAACAAGGGTTTCTGCCCTCCCTCCCGTGTTTATTTTGTTCCTGGCCTTATGCTAAATTCTGAGAATTAGGCTGTGAACGAAGCAGACATAAACCTTGCTCTGAGGAGGCTTCTGGTCTAGAAAACTGGATGAGATTTTAAATATCTTCCTTGCTTTTTAATTTAGGGAAGGAAGCAAAGCAAGTAAGGAGAAAGAGATACATGTACATGATATATTTGCTTTCTCAGCAAGTTAAGTCAGTTAAAAAAGTTAGATAAAATGGATTACAAAACATTGTTGGCACCAGAAGTTGGTGAGCTATAATTTTTAAGAATAGTGAGCAATGTTTCCTCTTAAAATTAAAAGGTAAAAACGCTCATTTGAACTGAAACCACTAAACACAATATATAGAATATTCCCATCTCTTTTGGATTTAGGCCATTGACTTAGCAATATCTTTTACCCCCCCCCCGCCCCCCCCCCAAAAAAAAAAAGATTTGGATAACATTATTGAAAGTTAATTGTGTGATATTAACATTTATCTTTAAAAATAATCAAAGATTTATGTCATCCTTTAAGATAATTGAGAGTATGTATGATGCTGATATTAAAAAACCCAGCAACACCAAACTTCAGTTAGGAATCCCTGCCATATAAAATTGAGGTGAAACAAGTCACAAGGAACTCATTCCATTAAATATTCAGGAACAGAACACTAAGGAATGAAACAAGTTGGTATTGAAAAGTCCATAGCGCAGGTTTGACTATTTCTCCCCTGGGAGACAGGTGAATGCTTTGAAATAAACTTTTGCAGAATCATAAATCTTAAGCATAAGACAATTTAGAGATAATGATATTGGGTGTCTTGATGGTCTTCATGTTCAAAGATGTGAGTGCTGAATGAATGGTGATGGTGGAGTGTAACTGACCGAAGAAAAAGATGATCAACATGAAATCCCTTTTGCCTCCTCCAAAATCATATAGGTCATTTACATAAGTATTGCATCATTATACCAAATTTTTAATCTTCAAAATAAAACCATTACAAGATAATAACACCATTTTATAGCTTCTGTTAAATGTAACTGTTTTTTATACTTGCTGATTTGCATATTTAAAACCCAGTCTGAGTGTGATGGGCTGGCAACCCCTGGGATGGCGCCCTAGCTCTGTCTTTGCCTCTGTGTCCCTTGGCCAGGAGAATGCTCAGCCAGGTACCTGACTTATACTTCGTGCTCAGTAAACTTCGAGGAACTAAAATCACTTCATTTCTTGCGGAAGGAATGTGTTATTGCCTTCTGATTTCCTTCTATCTCTGTCACTGTAGAATTCTCATATTGAAGAAATTGTAATTCTTGCAAGTTGATCAATAATTCATATTAATGGGGCAAGCATGCTTTTTAAGTTGTGAACTTGATTGAGTTGTAGCTAATGGAACAAAACCAAACAACAGAGGTGAGATGGTCTTACTTTCCACTATGATTTCTTGTTCAGACCCCCTATATAGGGAGCTGATATAGAAGAACACATGTATCACCTACTGAACCATCCACAGGGCTTTTATAAGAAATCTGACTACATCCAAGTTTTGGAATTTCCATACAGCAATTTGTAGTTTCTAAATGTGAGCATAGGGCCAGTGACCAGTTCCCCTCACTAGGAGTTTGTCATTTCTCACTGGGAGGACCTCTAACAGCCACAGCCACAGCCACAGCCACTTTGGACTAGAAATCACACACTAGTGAGTGTGTGACCAACTCTGTTTGCCTGGATGTTTGCCGTGGGATGGCTATGAACCTGCAGCAGTACAAATGTTTGAGCCAAGGTCAAAGTGTGTTGCTTTAAGGACAGCATTTTAATTTAGTTTGACTTTTGTTGGCTGGTCATCTTCAATTCATGTTCATCCGTTTGCCCAGATGCTGGTATCATTTTCATATAGCAGCATGGCCCAAACCTTTAATGATTTTCACAGCTTCACATTGAATCTCCTCTAGACTTAGATTGTGAATTCACAAGTCAGTTTTGTACAACAATAAAGACTTGAATATTATTTTCATTTCTTAAGACTCATCCCTCATCTTCTGTGAGGCTTTTTCAGACCCACCCGACTTAAAATGACTCTTCTCTTTATCATTCCCTTTATATGGTCACATACCATAGAAACCATAGCTCTAGGTTGGTTTTCTGGTTTGTTGAGAAGCCCTCTGAGAGCAGGGCTTGTCTGTCTGAGATAGTGAGAGAGAGCACAAGCTAGGGGTGGGGTGGGGAGAGAGAGAAACAGGCTCCCCACTGAGTGAGGAGTCCGATGCAGGGCTCTATCCCAGGACACCGGGATCATGACCTGAGCTGAGGGCAGATGCTTACCTGCCTGGAGCCACCCAGGTGCCCAAGGACTCTGTATTTTTTTCTTGAATTCCCATAGCCTAAAACTAGATGGTAAACAAACAGATGTAAAAGTACACAAGCAAATGTAGTAATTCAGTCATCTGTTTCATCGACAGATACTGCACACTTATCTTTTACCAGTCTAGGAGTGCTTAGAGTTGGGGATGCTATGAAGGAATTACACCCAGGCAGTGGAGGAAGCACATTAGATGGATAATTAAATAGACACTAATAATTTACAGTCATGTGAAAGGAAAGTACTGGGTGTTATGAGAACATTTCACAGATATCAGTGAAGTCAGGGAAGGATCATAGAGGAAGCACTGTCCAACCAAATCTGAAGTTTAATATATATTTTAAAGATTTTGTTTATTTGAGAGAGCAAGCATGAGTAGGGGGAGGAGCAGAGGGAGAGGTACAAGCAGACTCCCTGCTGAGCACAGAGTTCTGAGGAGGAATTTGGGTCCTAGAATCCTGAGATCATGACCTGAACTGAAGTCAGACACCTAACCGACTGAGTCACCCAGGCACCCCAAGTTTAATATGGGTTTGAATGAAAACTATTGAATATGGTCATGCATTCTATAGGAATTTCTAGTTGAGCATCAATTATGTGTCAGGTGCTAAGGATATAGTAAGGAACAAGTCAGACCCAGTTAGTTGCTTATGGGTTTCATGAAGCTCACAGTCTGTGAAGACTTACTGAGGTGATTCTTTGTTTCCCTCGTAATGTTTAATTCCAACCTGTACTTAGTTTTGCAGCAGTAGTATACTTTCAGTTCATACAAGTGACATCTCTTTTATATTATTTGCCCTTGGTTAACTTGTGTGTAAGTTCAGATCATCCTTTATATATGGGCCTGGTTTTCTTGCTTTTAAGTGAACTACCCTGACTGCATCTGTTGAGTTTTTCATCATTAGATCTACTCATTCTTGCAAACATCTGGATTTCTTTTCATTCTTATAATGCTATCTAAATACTGGAAATAACTCACTTATTTTGGTATCATAAGACAATTTAACAACTCTCCTCTATTTGGCCTCTTGGATACTTAGGAAAATATATTCAAATTGTGCAATATGTTTCTGCTTATGATCTTTGCAAATTCTTAGCACACTTTCCACATCAGGGAGCTCAGTAAACACTAGAATAGGACAGTACATCAACAATCTGATTCCTTATTTGTATGTTCTGTATAGTATATTCTGTAATTGAAAACTTACATAGAGAAACTGGAAGATCGTAAAAAAGTTAATCTACCTACCCAAACTTTTCAACTCACATTTTTAAGATATTTTCTGTTGTTTTGATTCCTAATAGCATTATTCACAGAGTCCCCCCAAACAGTCTCAGAGCAGATGTTTGAAGCCTCTGCCACCATTCATGCAATTCTCCAAGCCAAGTCTGAGTGAGATGCATCGACACCCTGGACAGGCTAATAATGTTAGCCTGTTCTTCCAATTGTTCTTTCAATATCTGTTCCACAGTTTTGAGAGGATGAGGATTCTAGTGATAATGTCTTTAGACATATACATGTGCGTCTTTTGGGTATCTTTCTTTCCCCAACCAAAGTAAGAGCTGTCTGTGCTGCCCTCCTTAAATATATTTCCTAGGAGTCCCTCCATACCAACTGAGGACCTCTTTTTTATTCTAACAACTCTGTACTACCCACGGCATGATGTTCCTTCATTCCACCCTCCTCCTGCATGGCCATCAGCTTGTTTCTGTTTATTTACTTCTCTTTTGCTTGATTTACTATTTACAGATGTTGCTTCAATAAGCATATACACGTTCTTGCTGACATGTATGATTATATAAATGGGATAAATTCCCAAAAATGGGATTGTGGGGTAAAGGGAACATGAATTTAACATCTTGATAGATCTTGCCAGGGTGCCCTCCACAGAGGTAATTCTAGTTCACACTGCTGTTAACAGCAGGGTTAGAAAGGATCTGTGTTTAAATACTTTATCTTTACTAATGTGACTTGTGAAACAAGCAAACTGGTATTTCATTGACATTTTAATTAGCATTTCTATAATTATGAGCATCCTTTCCTATGTTTATACATCATATGTATTTATTTTTCTGTGAATTGTCTTTGTATTTCCTTGGATCCTTTTATTCTTTGGTTTGAAAGCAGCTCATATTAATAAGAAAATTAGTCCTTTGTCTGACTTTTGTGTTGCAAATATTTCCCCATTTTGACTTTGTGGGTGGTAATTTTTTTCTTTTGTTGTATGGAAGTTTAAAATTGTTTATTTTCAATTTTGTCAGTGCTTTCCCTTGTAAGTAACAGATTTTGTGTCTGACATAGAAAGTTTTTTTTCTTTTCTGATATTTCTTTTAGTTTTTAGTTTTGTCTTTCCCATTACTCTGGCTGAATGGTCTTGTCTGTGCCCTTCTGCCCCTGTATTCCCAGCACGTAACCACATTTCTAGAAATATAGTAGGTGCTTAGCAAATATTTAGTTAGTAGGTCAATATAGTATGGTGGTTAAGAGCATGGCTGTTAAATCAGACACCCTGTCTTGAAATTCTAATCTGGTTGACCTTGGGCAAATGATTATATCACTTTGGACTACAGGTTCTCTATCTGTAAGTGAGGGTAATATTAGTACCTAATTTATTGAGTTTTTGTGAGAATTAAGAGTTAATTTATAAACTCTCAGAATAGTATCTGGCAAATGAGAAGTACCTAGTCAATGGTTTTTACTCTTACTCTCAGAGTTTTCTGTCTTGTGAGGAAACTCTTCCTTCCATGGTATACAACCCTTTTCTATTCTAGAAAATTCCTTTTTGCTGTGGTTCAGGAGCAGGGATTTCTAGGTATCCATGTGGCTGCACACAGCCTTTTCAGAGGTTTGTCTTGGGTGGGTTCCCTGCAGATATCTTTGCTAGGTTGAGTGTGTCATGGCTAGCTAGCTCTTTCACACTGGTCAAATTAGCACCTTGTTCTAAGCTCCATTTTGCTTTGCCAATGTAGACAGAGTTCTGAAAGAAAAATTCCTATAGAAATTCCAATTAAAAGATAATGGAAACATAACGTGGAGCTAATTAATTTTAGAGCCTCTGCCATCTTTTTGGTAAGTCAGGTCTGTGTCTTTGAGGTTCTTTGCAAAAGGGCCAATGCTAATTTGCAAAGGTAGACTAATTGTTCTTGGGAGAGGAGCTAGAGACAAATAATTCACATATCATTATGAAAGTTTAATCATAGTAGATTTATTAATAATCCTTAAATTAAAAAGGTAAATCTGGGCTTGGGTTTACAAAAGAATTAGCTGAACAAGGGGATGATTTTCTACATCGCCATACTCATCAGTAAGTTTATCTAGAAGCATTTTCTTCGTGGCTTCAGAATGGAATTCACTGTTGTCTAGAAGTATTTGTGAGTACAGAGTGTGAAGATGGAAGGAGAACACAGGAATGCACATCTGCTGTTAACTATGAGTCCGTATCAGACTGTGTCTAGCCACTGCTTTAATTTTATGTGAAACTTTATTTTGGGGCAGATTGTCTGAAAATTCTTTGGTGTCTAACTTCTTCTCCATTCTATTCTGCAGTAAGTCCTAACAGCTCATTTTGCTTTATTTTTATTTCTGTGGCCTCTCCCTGCTCATTTGGTCACCAGTTCTACTTTGTTTAGCTCACAAAATCATCCAGTCCCCACTCCAAGACGCTGGGCTCCAAGGGTCCCTTCAGGCTCAAGAAACCAAGCCATTGGCCGCTGGTTGACCTGCGCGCTCATCAGTCTGCTGATACTCTGTGTGGGCACTACCATCTCTTTTTATTGTAACGAAATTATAAATGTCATAAAGTTGTCTTTCTATTAGGACAAAGCCTAAAACCTTAATGTATCCAATCAGATGACTTTCAAATAGCCATTTATACTTTTTTCCCTTCAACCTTAATGCTAAATGAAGTGAAAGAAATAGTAATGAAAATTGGAGTGGAGAGAGTCAAGAGGATTGTACGAGGCTGCTTTAATGAGTGGGATATCGTCACTTTGTGAGTGACAAAAGAAATTCCACGTTGAGATATTTTAAAATAAATGTTCTAGAAGACACTTTGGGAAGGGTGTTTTGGGCTAAGGTGGTAGTTTGGGCTGAACTACCCCATTTCAAGTCACACTAGGACATTGTGACACAATAGGGAGGAGAGTCTTAGTCTCTTGATTTCTGGTTGTAGGAATTGCCTTTCATGGAAGTAAACATTCTAGACTGTGGAAGGAAAAGTGTCTTTCCCCACCCCTCTCAGATTCTTTACAAAAGCCCAATTCTGGGGCTCACTCTCTGGGAGATCACCTTCCTTATTCTAGTTTTAGCTGTCAGGATATCAAGCTTTTAGTCCTGGAGGTACAACCAACATGTGTCCCAGTGAATTGGCCTAAGGGACCCAGTGCCCAACGGGCCTGTGTTTGAATCCCACATGTTGTCAAACCTCTGTAAGCCTTTTTCTTACCAATAAAATGGTGAGAATCTACTTCACAAGACTGTTGTGTCAGGTAACAAATGTAAGGCACCTAATATGTGTCTGGCTCTTAGCAAGTTACTAACTCTTAGCAGCCTTTTATTTTGGATGCAATTCCTAGGGCCCCTGAGGAAGCACGCATCTTTTAACCCCTTTATGTTTCCCTCTTCTGCGAAGTCCTGAGGTGGGACACAGTTCTGTGGCTTGCTTGCTTCTCTGTGTCCTGCAGAAAATCTTTCCCCTTTTGTAGACAGCCTGAGAAAAATTGTACCAATTTTTATATTAAACTTTTAGGAACCGTTCTCTACAATAAAAGAGGGGTAGTGGATGTGAATTCACTATGGAATATCCTCTGCATTTGGGAACCCCTAATGTTTCCAAAAATACTGTGCATTTCATTTGATCTAAAGTGAATCTTATGTCAGTTATTATTATTATTTTTTTAAATTATTTATTTATTTATTTATGATAGTCACACACAGAGAGAGAGAGAGAGAGAGAGAGAGAGAGGGAGGGAGGCAGAGACACAGGCAGAGGGAGAAGCAGGCTCCATGCACCGGGAGCCCGATGTGGGATTCGATCCCGGGTCTCCAGGATCGCGCCCTGGGCCAAAGGCAGACGCCAAACCGCTGCGCCACCCAGGGATCCCTGTCAGTTATTATTATTCCAATTTTATGGATGAGAAAAATGAGGCTCATCCAGTTAACATGGCTGAAGTAGAAAAAGAATGTAGACTTCTGGACTTGAAAATGGGCAGTCTTTAATCTCATAATTTTCAAACAGAAGGAGCCAGGACCAATCTTAAGCCCAGTCAAGAGGTGGAAAGAATTAATCCCCTGGCCTCTGAGTTTCTCCTCTGCTGTTCCCTATCCTTTAAGTATTTAGATATCAGTACCCTCCCCTATTACACCTCCCCCGAGAAAGTTACTTCTGCAAGAAAAAAATATATTAGTCAGTTATACCTGAAAGAGAATTAAAAGCAGTAGAAACCTGACAAATCCCTAATTGTGTGATTAAAGTCTTTGGCTTCTGATAAAAGCATTGAGGGCCTCAGAAAGCTGATCTGGGAGGTATTGTAGAGGAGGTAGTGCTGGGGTGCTGGAGTGAGGGATCCAGGAGTGTTTTCTCATCGCTGGTAAAACCTCAACGGAAAGGCCCCCTTACAGAAGCTGAGTAGACTTTCAAAGGCCTTCCTCTAGATACTCTCACCAGACGTCAGGAGATTTGCTAGGATGGAGCCCACCAGTCTGAGTTATAGGAAAAAATGAGTGATAGTTGTGCCTGTAAAATTTTAACAATGGATAGGACTTTGGGTTGAATAGCCTCCTGATAATGTCACATTAGCTGTTTCAAATACACTGTGTGGAGAAGCAAATTCCTATTTCCACCTGGCATGTTACCACCCTGAAGCAATGTCTGTTTTCTTTGAAAGATGCCACTTTTTCATACATATTTTCTTTGTGCTGTAAGGAGATGGACACAGCTGTTGGGGAGAGGTTGCCCCAAGGACTGATGGGACATTGGTGTCATCCATGGAAGATTTTGGGCATGACATGTCACCATTCCCCCCAAAAATGATTTCAATTCTGAAGTCTTATATATGGCATTTTAGAGATGGCACTTACTTTTTTTTTTTTGGTAGTGTTGACTGAAAAGGAAGTTTCAAAAGGATTGGATTTTTCAAAATTAAAAGCAGCAGTCTTAGGATTGATTAGATTAGATCCCTTGTTATTCTTTTAAGAAAATAGGATGAGATCTGGCCCTTCTAGCTCACCGTCTGAGATCATGCATGCTCTTTCCCCATGTGTATTTGCTTAAAATGATGTTTGTGAATTATATACATACACGCACACATATGTATATTTATCTGCTTATTAAATCACATGGTAAAAGAGAAAAATGATTAAATATAGGCGCTTATTTGTCAGCCATTCTCCCTGATATGTGATTGATTTAGTTAATTTTACTTTATGCATATTTGGAGATTATCTGATAATATATCATCATTTAAAATATGTTTATATATAACATCAATACTATAAAAATATTTAATATATGCTCACATTATCTTGACAGTTCAAGATTGAAACAATATAAGTGGGAACATATTTCCACAAATGACTATTAATTTATAGTTACTAAGATAATGGCATACACGTTCACTTTCAGTTCTATCTGGGTAGCTCTGTAAATTGTGTATTGATTATGCTAATGGCATTGGTGTCTTTATTACTTGTCTGCAGATACATGCAGATTGAATTCACATTTGGCAAGGTTGTCATTCTGTAGAGATGAAAGCGCATTTTTAACATCTGTTTTTTGGAGAGATTGAGTTAAAACTAAAGAAAAACATTAATTGAATGCATATGGAAACTTAAGGAATTGTATTCTAGGAAATGAAAAGTGCAGTTAAAAAGTTAAAAATGATGCTGTTATATTTCCTTTGTTTCATACTCATTAAGGGAAGTGTTGCAGAAATGGTATTAATTCAATAATGATCTATTTTTATAGTTTATTTTTAGTTATGTGGCTTTTCTTGTTTTGTTTATCAGGCTGAAGGAACCTTAGACATTTAGGGTTGCATGTGTTTTGAAATTTATTAGCCCAACTAGAGGAGAACAGAATGAATTTCTTTTTTTCCCCCCAATTATACATAAATTTTCTTGTATTTTCTAATAGCTCATAAGTCATAAATCACAGCCCCACTTTTTTGCTCTGATCTTTCATTACACATCATGTACCTATTTGGTAGGATTTTTCTCTCTCCTTTTTCCTCTTCTGCTTAGCCGTCATGGTACCAAAGCAGTTGTTTAGAAACCACTTTTTTATTTTCCTGAGGATGACTTCTTAGAAATGTGGGCTTTCCACTGTGTGCCAATTAGGAAAGAAAATTAAAAAAAAAAAAATCTTTAAAATATTTGTTTTCAAAGCAGTTTCCACTGTATTGTAATTAGAGTTGGATCCCCGTTTTGTTTGAGAGCCAATAGGAGTGGCTAAAGGTAAAAAAATAAAAAAAAAGAAAAAAAAAAACAACGGAAGTTTTCATATTCCTGGGTGATATATGTCCATGCAACAGGATATTAAAAGTCCCAAATTTTATGTCTAATTCACAACCTTGAGACAAATTCAGTTGTGCTGGTCTTTCAAATACAAGATTTAAAATTTAGAAGAGGAACTTCCCAAATTAAAAAAGAAAAAGAATAAAAGAAAGTCACTAACCAGAAGAACTGAGTGAAAATATAGGATTGATTTTTGTGAATGAGATTGGAGTTTATCTTCTCAAAATGTAAAGATGAGCACTGCTACATTTCAGCAAGCATTTCTTGTTCAAAACAAAACACTGTCCCCCTAAGCTAGTGTTTCAGTAATTGTTGAGATAGTTAACTTTAAGTGTTGAATTCAGAAATACTGTTACAATTGGATTGGTGTTATCTAAAATAGCTGAAGTAATAAGCATAGTCAGTGGAAGTATCAAAAAGTATGATGTCTGGAATACAAAGGCTTTTTGCCCTGATTTTCTTTTGCTGGGATGGAGTCATGCTTCCCGTCTGGGCTTCTATAGCTGCAATATTTGTTATATTTAAAGAGGAAATAACTAGACCCTTTCCCAAACATCCAAGTGTCTAATTCCTAGTTCCAAGTATGTTTCACTAGTGATCATAGTTGTCTGAATAAACATTTTGCAGTATTGCCGAAGAAAGAGATGTTAGAATCAATTACTGTTTTTGTCTTTAGTCAAATTTTGGATTTGTTTTCCCTTGGCTTGGTGTATGTTTGAAATAAGACTAAAGTAAAAGGAATCTCACCAAAGGTCTAAGTCCCCAGAGGTGTCATGGGGGCCGTTGCCAATCTCTTGCACTGGATTAAAAAGTTAGCTGGTATGATTGTGGTAGTTCTGGCCAATCTCTCTCCAGTTTCCACTTTGGTGGGATTATGGATAAAAGGCAAACTCTGGGTGTGAACATAGTGAGAAAAAGCAAGCCATTAGCCTCCATTAATACACCTGTTTTAAAACCAAGACAGATGGGGCACCTGGGTGGCTCAGTGGTTGAGCATCTGCCTTTGCTCAGGGCGTGATCCCGGAGTCCCAGGATCGAGACCCATGTTGGGCTCCTTGCATGGAGCCTGCCTTTCTTGTCTCTGCCTCTCTCTGTGTCTCTCATGAATAAATAAATAAAATCTTAAAAAAAAAAAAAAACCAAGACCGCACGCACATTCATCTCCAGGAATGGTTCTCCTGCAGCTAGTGGCTGGCAGTCATTAGATGGCTCTGCACTTTCTTCTACCCACACTCAGGGCTAAGCCGTTCCTGCAGTGGCTCCCTGGCTCTTTTTTCTGCCATTGACTGTTGGCACCTGATTCCCACCTTTCTGGCTGACCTCTTGCTCCAGGTCTGGAACCCTACCCTACCCTCTCCATTTCCAGTGGGGCATCTTTCTAAAAGGGAATCAGTCACTCACCTTCAGTCCTGACTGGAGGGCCTCCTATCGTGCTGAAGTTAGCCTGTGAACGTTTAGCTCACAATAGTTGCTTGGCAGTCTAGCTTCTTTTCCAACCTCCTCTCTGCCAAGGCTCCCCCTTTTTTCCCACTCTATCTGTCCCCCTCCCCCCCATTGGAATAGCATAGAAAAACTTGCACTTCCTGGAAGGCATCACGTGGTTTTACGCATCTGTATGCCTTTACGTATGTTTCCTCTATTTGGAGACCCATTTTCTACTTGTCCTTGGGGCTCCCATCCTTTCAAACCTAGACCAAGCTGGTCTTCTTTAGATAGAATTTTCCTGCTCTGCTTTATGTGATTTAAATGCCCCTGGTGTGTGGACTTCTTCATCTAAGGACTCACCGGGGCCTTCTGCCCTCATCGATTTGCTCATCTCCCCCCATCCCCACTGGAGCTTGCCAGCCCTCTCATGTAATGGCCTATGCAGAAAAACGCTAAGTTTTGATGACATAAGTGGGCAAATGGGAAGGCAACAGGCCCCCAGTTTCCCATTATCCCCAGCTGTAAGTGGTCGCTTTGACGGCTGAATGAAATATCCTCCAACACTTGACTAGACCCACTTTTGACCTGCCTGTTGGGAAGCTCTGCAGCAACCTGTAGGCTCCTTGGGACAAGGACCAGGTCTTAGGCTTTGCATCTCCAGGCCCTTAACCAGATGCCTATTCCTAGCTTAGGCACTCAGTAAACATTTGCTTGCTGAAGGTGTGACCAGGCAGGCCTTGTAATTCAATTTGAAAGTTAAAGGACTTTAAGGCAGGAATGCATTGATGAATACTCTATATGAAAGTTGGAGTGCTCACACTGCTTTTTTCTAATTTTCTCATTAAGGATAATGGGGGAAGAAAATTGGGGTAGGAATCTGATCAGAAGGGGAGAAACTTTTTATTTGGTTCCAAAGAGTCTGTGTATGGTTCTCTGTGTGTGTATGTGTGGTAGTTGTTGTTTTTAACCTCTCCCAAGGCGAATTTCCTCCCACTTAGCATCTTCCTGCAAGGAATTCCATTGTAGGTAGAAGAGTGGTAATAAATTCACCTTTGGCATGTTCTCCTTGATAATAGTGCATCTGTGATATTTCTCTTTGGTCTTCAAGGACTGCAATAGACCTGTAGTACAATCAAGCAACACTGCGGAAATTCTAAATTCAACAGCATGATTTTGTTTAATATAGAGAGCATTCTGTCTGAGAAGATTTTATGGACAAAGGAAAGAACAAGCACATGAAAGGGGCTTTTTTTTTTCTTTTTTCTGTAAAGCAATTTAATAACTTTCAGAGCATAGAGTGGTTACAAATAAACATTGCAGAAAAAGTAAAAAAGCACATTTTTATCCTTGACCGCCTGAGCTCTTCAGACCTGTTGGTGCCAGACAGTTGCTGCTGATGGCCGGCACTGTCCCAGCAAGCTGAGAACTGGGTTTGGGATGTATAGCTTTGGCCACCGCACTGGTTGCTTTTGTTTTTGTTTTGTTTTGTTTGTTTACCTTTTCTTGACAGTAGAAACAAATGAGGGAGCAGACCAGCAGGCGGGTGTGGGCCAGACGGCTGTGCAGTCTGGTAATGCTACATTCCTTCATTAGAGCTTGCTTGCCATTTTATAACAGTGTGCGATTTATTTTCCCTAAATCTGTTTTCATCTTATGGGATTTCAAGTTAGAATGCATAGCTAGAGCCCAGAAAGCACAAAATAATGATCCCGCCCTTTGGTTTTTGAAAACTAGGAAGGCTTGCTTGCTCTGTGTTTAACTCTTTGTAGCCTGAAGGTAACTTTTCCTCTGTTCTCGAAAAGTATCAAGATATATTAGTGAATGCAGTTTGAACCCACTTGTGCGGGAGGAGTGATTTTGGACATAGTTTGCTTTAAACAGATAACGTTTGATTTTTCTCTTTAGGCATGGGACTTCTAACTATGCCAGTAAACCCTAGAGCTAGCTGTACATACAGATGTGAACTTTAAAAACCTTAGACGGCTAATGATTATTTGGCACAAGATGACTGTCAATGTGGGGTTCATCATTTGTAGTGATTTGGGGGATTTGAATGTGGGCTGCATTTGTAGAAGTTATTTGTTTACTTATTCATCATGGAGTTTCTGAGAATAAGACACTGAGTTATAATGCCCTTTGTATTTTTAGACAAAATCTTTGGAAGAAAACTGAGGCAGTTTTCTCAAGTAATAAAACCATTATATTTTTACTAGCCCACTAGTAGTGTAGTGTTGAGCCCACTTTTTCCTGAACATTTACTCCTTTTTTTTAGTTTTAGGTGATTAAGATCCAGGAGGTCACAGTCATCACAATGAAGCCAAGAATTGTTTGTTTTGTTTTGTTTTTTAGGCAACATTCACTTTTTAGTTCGCGATTTCTTTAACTTACTGGCACTGTGTGGGTTGATTTAAGATTGAGTAATTCATGCCATGGTTGTTTAATTTGGTGAAAAGCTGGCTATGACCAGAGAACAGACTGTTAGGAAATGGTCATGTTTTAAGTTTGCATGTGTGTATAAGTGGAATATTTTGGGTTCATTCATCTCTTGCCAATCTTAGTTGTTAAGTAATCTTCTTGCATTCATATTTACATCATCTTCAGAATCTTGTGTTTCTGCCACTCTTACAAAAGTTGACTAGGGTTTGTAAGGTAGAGCTTTGTGCTTGGAATTAACCAGGAAAAGCTTCCTTTAGATCTCCTGCAAGAGGGACAGAGGGCCTGTACCCTGTATTGGCTGCCAGAAGTTTTTATAGTAATACTTTGTATCTAGGCTCTGGCTCTTACCATCAAATGTGCTTTTTATAGAGTACCAAGTTATAAATGTAGTGCAGCTACGGCATATTAATCTTACTGCGGAGATTTAATGAGGCAGTTGTTTTGCGATGGACACTATTGGGAGCAGGGAGCGACAGAGTTTTACTTTACCACTGAGCTGCAGAAATATTCCTTGCCTGGTAATAATTATAACCACATGATCTCTTAGTTTTTCTTTCTTTTGCCAGTGCTTTTCCATGCAAAAGTGGCTTGGAAGGAGGTCCACTTCTAGGCAGTGAAATGGGTTGGAAATTGGGCTGTTTTCTCAGTGGTTTGACATTTTAGCTTTGATCAGGCATGGGATCCGTGTTGCACAGAGAGAAATATGTAAGATGAGTTTCAAGAATACAGATAGTCTTTGCCAGTCCACTGAGATGGCTTTTAGATATTCATTACTTTTACTTGACTTTTATATAGGTTATAAAAAGTAAATGTGGTGAAACCTCATTTTTACATGGACAGAATAGAATTTCTGCTGGTTGGCCTTAAACTGATCCCACACTTGAAATTAATTGAAGTCCATGGGTTTATTGCCTCCAACACTTTTAAGCCAGTGCAATTTTTCATTTTCCCCAAAGTTGAAATTTTATTAAACCCAAGTTATAGCAATAACAACCCTTATGAAGGGAAGGATGAGAAGGAAAGCACCACCTGCCAGAGAACGTAATAAGGGGAAAAACATACTTCTTTTAAATTTCCATTTATAAGTAAAGTTAACAAAATTGGAAACAGAGAGCTGCCATTTATTTTTTTGTGATAATAATTGTGTCTTTGTTCCAAAATTAAGTCTTTTAACCAGGTTAGAACACTGTAACTCTAGGGTTTCATAGCAGCCTTTTGAAAGGATGAGCCAGAAAGTAGATGGTGCAGGTGAGATCATTAGGGATGGAGGTCACATGTCCGAGTGGCTTCCTTTAGGTCAAAGGACAGAGAACGGTGTCTGTAGCTCTAATGGGGTTTGCAGTTGTAGCGCAGGGGGTCTGTGGATATTTAAAAATACTGCCCTTTGGGGGAGTTTGGAGCACAACAATTGAGTTGAAAGAACAATTGTCCTCCTTGAGGTGGTGTTGGGAGCAGGGGCAGTACTTACAGGCATGGACCTTGTATTTATAACCCCTTAGGTCGAAGTCAGAGATTTGAATGGCTCGCAGAGTAATACAATTATTTTTTATGATTGGATCTCAAAGGACTTTATAAAAACTACATAACTAAGGCCATGTGCAATTATTGAAGTGTAGCCACCTGTGGGAAAGAAATGGTTGACAATGTAAGCTTTCCAGAATCTTCCTTACATCAACTAATTTTAGGAATGGAGCCCCCTAACACAAATAAACATCTTTTGAATGGGCAAGAAATAATTCTTCATGAAAGTGGAGGTTGGAAAAAAATCTACTCACAGAAAGAGAGAGAGAGAGAGACTGAGATTCTAGCACTTGTTATGCCAAGGCATCATAGGCTATAATAGCACCCACCCCCCCAGAGGGTCCCTCTTAAGTGGTGACCTAAAAACGAATTCGCCAGTTGGCTGGAGCATGCATCCTAAAGTTGCAGCAGAAGTGAATAAGCTTGACTGACTTCGGTCCCTAAAGGGTTCTATCTGTAAATGCAGAAGTGGAAGCAAAAACATTTTTTATTAGTCTTAAAATGACCCTTATTTTAATAACTAGCCACAGTGTCAGGAGCACGAACTGGAGCCATGCTCTAGCTTTTAAGAGCTCAAGCATCATGCATGCATTCCTATTTGTTTGATATTTTGAATATTGGATTCATGTAAAGTGTCCATATTCTTGAATAATAAGGAAGGTGAGTTTTTATCATTTTCTCTGCGTACTACTTAAAGTATTCAGAGTATCTTCTTATTTAAAAACAAACAGTTCTGCAAACTTGATGCATAGCATTTAAATAATCATATTAAAATTCAGACCTAGCACCCACAGTTCCCTCAGTGCTATCAGTTTTATGAGAAACTGGAATCTCATGCTAAGCAATAGAGAATATTTAGTGTGTGCGTACTGCCTGCCAACAAGTGTTTAGTGGTGTGAGGGCCAGTTTGGCATAATTGGGACAGTTATTTATTTTCCTGACTCTCTCTCTAATTTGGCAGTATTTTACCACTTAGGTTTCGTTTGTTGGTGATAGTTGAACCACCACCTATTTGTTGTTGTCCATAGCTTTAGATGAAATATTTGAAATCACCAAAGTCCAAGGTGATGGGTCATCCTGTCGATTTTGGGAAATGTAGGCTGTAGGTACTTTTTAATTTGGTGGTACTCGATCTGTTCCTGTTTATAGGAAAAATACCAGTTAAAGGACTTTTATGTACTTTTTTTTTTCTCCTCACCCCTCTCCCTTTTTATCATCACTAAATAATATTTACTAAGCACTCACCTGGACACAGTGCTGTGCTGAGCAAAGTATAAGACACACAAAAAAGATCCTGTGATTACTCCCCCAGGAATGAGCAGTCAAAACCCCAGTCTATTGAAATGGGCACTGTGTAGAGCATTGAGATAATAATTTTCCAGATGGCAAATCAACCCAAATTACCAATTCACTTAAACACTATGTTCTTTAAAAACAAATACACAAACAAACAAAATACTTGTTCTTTGAGATGAGAACTCTGCTTTTTTCAGGAGCCCAAGAGATTTTTATATATGTTGAAATGTAAGTTGATTTTGGCATATGTGAATCATTTGAGGGGTGGTGATAGAGTTAAGTTTATTACAAATGCGAAGAATGGCTTTAGAATAACTGCCAGCAAAAAAAAAGGACCATAGTGACTTGTAAGAAGTAGGGTTCATAGATGAGTGTTACATGCAGGGCAGCAGAGAGCACTTGCAGACAGCAGGATGGTGGTGTGGTGGCACTACTGACTTTTCTAAGAAATCTGGGCTAATTTGAATTCTCTGAATTCTTGATTTAACATTTCAAATTTGTATCCTGCCATAATAAAAAATTGACTACAGATAATGCATTACATATTTCTTTGGTATCTTGATACAACTCTTTTATAACCATTTTATTGACTATATTTTGAGATATAATTTATTTCTGACTTCGGAGGACTTTCGCCATTAGGAATTAATGTCCCATAAATTATGTCATAGATTATATTACCCAATTTCCCCTAAAGAGGCATATCCTCTCTTTCCCTTCCTTCCCTACGCTTGCTTTCCTGTCAAGAGGAGGGGTGGCACCAGGATGTTTGGGGGTACTTCTCTAAAATGAATCAAAGGACAGCCCATCAAATCAAAAAGTATTTGAAGTATTTATAAAGATCTGAGTAAAAATATTACCTGTGTTTTACATTCTTATTCCCCTCGTTATTTATGTATCATTCTTAGGGGTAGAATAGAGCTATTTTTACTTTTCCCATCACTTAGCTTTCTGACATTGGTAATGTCCATTTAAGTTGTTGACTTGATTATAATTTATCATTACCCTTCATATATTTTGCTTTTTTTGATGATTACATGTCTAAAAACAAGAGACATGCCAATATATTTACACTTGAATCTGTGTTTGTAAGAATGTGTTGCTGCGTGGTAGAGCTTATTTTGCTATCACTGTCTAACAAATAATGGGGTAACTGTATGTTTTGACCAGTTTGTAAGTAAAGGTCAATTTCGTGCCTATGGTAATTAGCTTAGCTTATTCTAGACTTTTAGCTAATTTGAGTAATTTCCCGTGAAACAATATATTTAGCAGAAAGGGAATTCATTCTTAAGCACAGTGGTTTTTTTCATTTACAATGGAGACTTTAATTTTAGAAGTGATTTATCTCTACCTTTTAAGCAACCCCTCTCCCCCCTAAAGCTATGAGAAATGGCCAGGGTGGACGGATGAATTATTTGAAGGAAGCAATGAGAAGAGGCCCCCGTGGTGGAGGGAAAGAAAAACTTCAGTCATCCTGATGTGATACGTTTTAGGGAAGACTCACTTTTGCTTCCTCTGGAATAAAATCTGCCCCTAAGCCCTCCTTTTGCAGCTTCTGGGACAATGGTGCTTCTGTTTTTGGTAGCAAGAAGATTAAATGTTACTTTAAAAGAACCTGTCTTTCAACCGCATACTCACAGTCTTGATTTTCTTTCAGACCCCAACTGTAAACTTGAAGACAAGACTGAAGATGGAGAGGCAATAGACTGTAAGAAGAGGCCGGAAGACGGCGAGGAGCTGGAAGACGAAGCTGTGCACAGCTGTGACAGCTGCCTCCAGGTGTTCGAGTCACTGAGCGATATCACCGAACACAAGATTAATCAATGTCAGTTGACAGGTAAACAATACTTATCACTTCTCGTCTTCGCATACTGTTCTATTTCTGATTTTTTCAGTTTGTGCTCCCCACCCCGCCCCTGCTCTTTTCCAGTTGTTTTACTTCCTTACTTGAACACATAGGTAAGTCTGGAAATGCTTTAGAAAGAATTCTACGATGGCAGTTTGTGGCAAACTCAGTGTCATAGTCCCTACATAATGAATTGTACCTAGATTTTAATAGGTAAATTTTTCTCTTTTCTTCCTTTCTTTTTTTCCAATATAGTGATGACATGTGGGTCTAGAATCTAACATGATGGCTAAAAGAAAGTTAAAAAAAAAAAAGAATCTTTTGAATATTTTTTCAAAGAAAGGTAGCATGTGTTAACTTATTTTGATGTAAATATCACTTCTTCAAGGGAACTTGCCTTGATGCCTCTCTGCCTGAGTTTGGTGTCTTTTTGTGTTCCCATAAAGTCCTCGGCCTGTTATAGCTCATAGTTTCCACTACATGTGTTCACATCCCCTCTGTCCCTCTTTAGACTGCAAGCTCATGGGTGGCAGGAACTGTGTCTTATATGTTATTGTATTCTCTGAGCCTTGTATAGTGCCTGTTCCACAGTGGATTCCCACTAAGAAATGGACACTATTCTGCTATGCAGTTCATGGGATGGATCAAATTTAAAATAACAAGAAGCATGACAACGTGTTCAATTTAATGGTTTAAGAAAACTAAAACTCAGTTTGCCAAATTTCTACCCTCTTTAGAAATATATCCTACAAAAATGGACAATGTCAGCCTGAGTGGGACATTTTAGGTAGATATATATTTTTTAGATTCATGTTATTTTTTCCCTTGCTATTTGAAGCTGACATTCTCTGGCTGCGTGTGTCTGTGCTTATAACTCTCTCTTCTGTCTCTATCTCTCTCTTAGTTTCCCAGCACAAATCCTTCTTCAGTTACCCATGTATAGGAAATGTATTTAGAAAACAAATGATTCTCCGTTTTCCGTACAATATTGATATGTATTTTATATATTGATATTTAAGATTTTAAAAGGTGTTCCATTTCAGTCAGATTTTCTTTCTTTTTTTAAAGATTTTATTTATTTATTCATGAGAGAGACAGAGAAAGGCAGAGACATAGGCAGAGGGAGAAGCAGACCCCCTGCAGAAAGCCCCATGTGGGATTTGATCTCAGGACCTTGAGATCATGACCTGAGCCAAAGGCAGATGCTCAACCACTGAGCCACACAGGTGTCCCTAGTCAGGTTTTCTGAACAGATTTTTGTGGAGATTTTGGATTAAATCCAGTTAAATAGGCTTCTTTATTAAAGTGTACTGTGGTGTGCTCACTTCGGCAGCACATATACTAAAAAAGTGTACTGTGGCTTCAGGAAAGGCCTATGGTAACTAAGTTAGGCCAGAGAATCTTCCTTCTTTCAGAAAACCCATTACTCTTGGTTGGAACCTAAGTTTGAGCATTGATGTTGTATATATAGATATTGGTCATAGATATATTTTTTGTTGTTTTTAGGATTTTTGGTAACTTTTGTTTTGTTACAGTTCCAAACTTATGAAAAATTACTAAAACAATACATAATAGAAAGTCCATGCACTGTTTCCCTGATTCACTGACTCAATGATTATTTGCATTTCACCCCATTTACTTTATCATTATCTTTTCCTTTCACTAGTTTTTTTCTTAATCATTTGAGAGAAGATTGGTGACTCATGCCCTTCTAAATATATCTTATGTATTTCGTAAGAACACATATTCTCTGACATGACCACAGCATAATTCTTGAAATCAGGAAAGTTAACATCTTAATGCTATAGAACACTATTATAATCCATGATCAATATTCATAGTTGAATAGTTGTTTCAATAATGTCCTTTATAGTTTTTTTTTCTTGTGTAGAATTCAGGATCATGCATAACATTTATTTGTCATGTCTCTTATGTTTCCTTTCACCTGGCATGACCTCTCAGTCTTTCTCTGGTTTTCTTGACCATAACATTTTTGAAGAATATCTGTCACCTACTTTAAGAATGCCTGTCTGTATTTGCGTTTGTTTCCTTGTGATTAAATTCAAGTTACATCATTCTGTGGCAGGAACACCACCAAAATGATGTTGTCCTCTTCTCAGTGCGTTAGGTCTGGAAGTATGTGATGCTGATTTGTTCTAATGTTGATGATGTTGATACTAAATGCTTCTTTAGGGTAGTGTCCACCAACTTTCTCCAGTGTAAAGTTACTATTTTCCCTTTGTAAGTAATAAATAATTTGTGGGAAGATGCTTTGACACCATATAAATATCCTCGTTCTCATTCTCTCATTCTCCATGGAGAATGAGATTCTCCATTCTCATTTATATATCACCATATAAATATCCTCGTTCTCACATCCATTTTAACTCTATAATTTTTGTAGTTATTAGTCTTCTACCACAATTTCCTTTCTTATTCATTCACTCATTTGTTTATTCATATCACCATAGGCTTCTGGATTTTATTTTATTCAGTGGTCATAATTCATTACTGTTACTGTTTTGGTGCTCGAATTGCCCGAGATTTAGCCAATGGGAATCCTTCAAATGGGATCTTGTGTTGATTCCATGCGTCTTTATCATTATTTGATGACTTACCTTAGTTTCGGCTTCAGACAAATGCCCCAGGCTCAACATATTCTTGTTTGAGTCTCATAATCAGCCTTTTTTCCATGGAGCCCTCTTCATTCCTTTAAGAAGAAAGGTATTTGGAAAAAACCAAGATATGGGCGCTAAGTGTTCTCATTGCTGTGGGTATATCATTGATTATAGAGCCTCTAGCAGATACAAGTAGTAAGTGTATTTGTAAATTTAATATAATATATGCAGAAGAACCATGTTGTTCATATTGATGCTTCTAATGCAGTCCAACACTTCAAGTTCATCCCAGTCTTTTTCCTCTCCATATTTGTTACTACATTCTTGAATAATGAGAAACCTAGCTTCATTTCTCAATATGTTTACTTATTTGCTTGAGTCTAGAATACACATTAAGCAATTTCAAGGTTCCTTATTCATATCATATAAGCAGACCAACTAACTAGAGTTTCGTAGTTGTTTACAATTATTAATGCTATGATTTTAATGTAATATCTCCATACAGTGAAATTTATAAATCAAAAGTGTACAATTTGATGAATTTTCACAAAACACATATATACCCACATCCCTCTTAAGATGATTTCCTGCATCCTAGAAATTTCTCTCATACCCCTTTCTGATCAATAATGCTCCTCAGAAGTAACTAGCTTGTAAAGTTGTTTAACCACACATTTGTTTTAGAACTTTTTATAAGTGGAATCACACAATATGTACTGTTTTTTTGAGTCCAGCTTCTTTTGTTCAGTATAATGTCTGTGAGATTCATCCATGTTGTATATGAATAATGTGTTTTTTATTGCTAAGTAGTATCCTGTAATATCAATATATCATAATTTATTTCCATTCTTCCATTGGTAGACATTTTGGTTATTTTTAGTTTTTGGTTTTTGTGAATAAAGTTGTGAACCTTCCTCTGTTGGTCTTTCTGTAGACATATATTTATTTTTCTTGATCTGATAAGTAGGGATAGAATTGCTGAGTCATGGGAGAAGGGCAGTGGGATATGTTTAAATGTATGAAGAACTTGTGAGCCTTTTCTCAAAGTGGTTGCACCATTTTACACTCCTACCAGCAATGTCTGAGAGTTCCAGTTGTGATTCTTTGCTCACATTTGAGTTGTCAGTCTTTTTAATTTTAGCATTCTGTTGGGTGTGTATTTGTATTCTTTGTGGATTTATTTGCATTTTCTAGCTCATATACACTTAATTGACTTCATTGAATGCATTTTTTTATCCCTTAGAATGCATAATTTTTGGAAAGTCCCATTAAATGCAGACAATTAGTATGATTCTGTTTTCAGTGGAATGCCTGGTGATTTAAAAGAAGCTTATGCATGTAGAATCAACACTATGGTTAGAGTAAAGACATAGTGACTTGACTGACATGGCTAGTGTATGCTATGCCAGCAAGAAATCTTACCTTAGGTGAGAGTGGGCTGTTAAACAAACCTTGAATTCTCTTTAGTGTTCTCTTTTTATTGAATTTCTGCCACATAGTCATCCTTATGTTCAGCTTTATGAAGAGAGTAGAAGCAAAAGATACTATTCCTTTATAACTTTTTATATTATACACTATATATTCTTTTATATATTATACAACTTTACTATCAGTACAGGAAATGCTGGATTTTTAGCACATGGTGCGGTGAAGCTATTTATGGGCTGCATATTGTTTTTCTTCAAAAATGCAAAAACCCTCACCCTAATAAAATATTTGGTTTATTTTGATCTTAAGCTTTCTAAAAGTAGGGAATCTAGCCTGTGCTCACACACCACACCATTCTAATCAAAGGTAGGAAAGGGGAGGCTTACTTTTGACAATGAAACACATTTCAGAAAAGGTAAATCTGGTAAGTCTTGGTCCTGTTTGTTGTTGTTTCAGGATGATTTCTCTGGGAGGGTGGAGGATTGATGGGAAAAAAGGAAAAGTGGAGGATCAGAGAGAGAGAAGGGGGAGAAACGAAGTCAGCAATCATTCACATTTGTTGAAGGTGTGGAAGTTGAAACTTGAATTGGCTAAGGGTACCCTTCAGACTAATCTGAAAAAGATTAAAGATCCTTGGAAGTATTTTAATTAAAAAAAGTAATATGATGCTTTTACCTTCTTCTTTGATTAAATCATTTTAATGTAGGTTGGGAGGTTCGACTCTTCCAATTCTTGTTTCCTGCTGCTTGAGTTAACTCTTTTCGTGGTGCTGCTGCTACATCTTTTTCTTCTTCTTCTATTTTTTTCCCTGATGGACAAAGTGTTAGTTTAGCAAGAAGGTATTTCTAGTTTTATTTTCCCCTCTTAATTTATTCTTTCTCTCATTGTTCTTTTTCACTCTCTTTGTCTTTTAACTTCCTCCAATCCCATTTGCATACTTGCTCAATCCCTCTGATTCCTGTCCTTTCTTAAAAACTCTTCTTCTTTTTTTTTTTTTTTTTTAAGATTTTATTTATTTATTCATGAGAGAGAGAGAGAGAGAGAGGCAGAGACACAGGCAGAGGAGGAGCAGGATCCATGCAGGAAGCCCGACATGGGACTCGATCCCGGGACTCCAAGATCATGCCCTGGGCTGAAGGCAGGCACCAAACTGCTGAGCCACCCATGGATCTTCCATTTTTTTTGTTGTTGTTGTCCATAGTCCTCTGCTTCCTTTCTCTTTGGTTTGCAGTCCTTTTCTGCTTCCATTTTTTCCTTGCTCCTTGTTGCTTCCCTTCTATTAATTTCGAAGTCTTTTCTTACATGTGTGAGCCTCCCCAGCTACACCATAGCCTGAATACTTTTTGGTAAACAATTTACATGAAGAAAGAGAGAATTCTGAATAACCTTCTGAAGGGTTAACTGTAGAGTAGAATCAGGAGAGAAGGAAATCTGAAAACTTGTTGATTTGTAAAACAACAGAAAACTGAGATATTCTGTGGTTTGACACCCGTGGGAGTTACCCAGGGTAGTTCAGTTGTCAGAGAACCAGTAGATACCCTGCTTTCAGATTCTTTCCATCCTATAACTGAGGGTTTCTTGGTAATTTGAGATTTGTTCCTTTGGTGACTTTCATCCTCAAGGGTGAGACACATCCCTTGGGGAGTCTGCCTTGATGAAAACTGATTCACTTGGTATTAAAAGTCTTGAAATCCTGCTGTAGTCTTGCCAAGTGACCTCAGGCTAGACTGAGCCTTAGAAGATGAAGTTCAAATACAGAGCAAGACGACCAATTCTTGACCCAGATTTGAAAATCGTCAGGTGGATTAAGTATGCCCCAGGTCAGTTCATGAGTAAGTGTCAGTAACCTGGGGACTGAACTTACAGCCAGTTGATCCATCTGGGGACCTAGAGATCTAAGGGATCATACACATGATTCATCACTGAGAGGTGTTCTGGAATGTGGGCACTATTTTGGAAAAGCCTCTTGATCTAGGAAACAAAATATCCCATAAGGATAGGTAGGGACAAGGTGGCACTCATCAAGATGAGTTCTTTCTTTTTTGTCTCATGGTGCAATTTTCTTCTTATATGCAATCCAACATGTGTAAGTAAGTTACGTATCATCCCTGCTTGATGGAATAAGGGGAAAGGGGAAAGAAAAAAAATTAAACCCCACTTTTCAATTGTAGCAGTAGATGGAAACCACCTGTCCTGCCCCAGCCTTGCTCTTTTTCCTGGAGGCTGGGAAGGGAGAGAAATCAACAGTCTAATGCTGTTGGGACTCTCTGATGCAGAAGACAGATTATCAAAATATATATTTAAAGAAGGAAAAGCACAGAGAACCTCTCATTTTACTAATCCACAAACCCTATCATTTCTTGCCAATTCCCTCAGGGGGTGGGGAGGGCTGGAAGCCAGAGGGGTCTCATCACACTTCTCAACAAAGATTTAATAGCAGGGTGCTGTGGGGAAGGCTGAGATTACGGAGACTTTATTATGCTTACAAAACTGAGTACGAACTAGCATTGTAAATCATCAAAACTAAGCTACACTTAACAGGATAAATGTGTAAAGTGCATTTGGTAATACTGTATGCTTGTTGTTCTGAGTCATTTTTCTCTTCTCTCTTGCTAATTTGCAAACTTGAGTTGTCTGTTAAGTGTTCTTTCACATCATTAATGCGAATTGCCTGGGTGTAAATGCAGAAAAAAACTGAATAGCATTGTATTAGTTCTTAACCCGCTGGCCCCACCATCCTATTGGCAAGATGAGTAAGTAGAGATATGTATGACAGCAAGGCTGTCACACTTGGGGGAACATATTTGTAGACCAAATTTTTAGAACTCTAGCCATATTTGTGGCTCCTTTACAAATATTATTACTGTACAGGCTCACGTTTTTGAGGAAAATGAGCTGAATCAAAGAGTAGATGCTGTGCATCAGATAAAATGATGTGTTCACTTAATTTGATTTTAAAAGTTATGAGTCTTCTTGGAAGCTTCAATAGGTTTAGTGAACTGAAGACTTTTCAACATCTGGGTTTTTTTTTTTTTTCAAAGAATTTTTGAAAGAAGTGAAAGTGATTGTACATGTGTTATATGGTTGTGGTAAATTAAAGACTGGCTGGTTCCACCCAAAAATCAAGTACTCTAACAGCTAGTTGTGTTGGCAAAGGGAATAAGGAAACAGCATTTTATGGAAAGAAGCACTGTTTTCATGGAAGCATATTGAAACTTTTTAAAGCCTTTTTTTGTTTTCCTTTTTAAAACATGAGTTGAAATAAATTACATGAAATAAATGTGATATTTTAACTTTTTCGTTTGTATCAGTTACATTTAAGGCATATAGCTTTTATTTGCATATTTCTGTATTAATTTCTATATTAATTCATTATTCATACCTTGTTATTAATCATTTATATATTAGTTATCTATTTCTATATAATTAGGCTTAAGGCAATGTATGTTTTGTTTTTATATTTCCCTCCATTTTGATCAATTCCTTGTTTCCTACCTAAAATAGTTTTTTTTTTTTTAAGATTTTATTTATTTATTAGAGAGAGAGAGCACAGAGAGAGAGAGGGAGGAGCAGACTCCCTGCTAAGCAGAGAGCCTGACCTAGGGCTTGATCCCAATCCTGGGACCCTGAGATCATGACCAGAACCGAAGGCAGACATTTAACTGACTGGCCCACTCAGGCACCCCTATGTTTTTTGTTTTTAGTCTACTTTTTTTTTCTCCAAATCCCTTACGCCTCAAAATGCAGTTTCATGGCCTCCATCCTTTCCATTCCCAGCCCCTTCTCCATGCACTTATTTTTTCAAGCAGTGGTTTCCAAACTTTTTGATAAGAAAAAATTTAGCAAACACCTTTTGTCATACATATTTATTAACACATTTCATAGATTTGCATGTACAACATTCATAAAAGTAGAAATTGAAAACTGAGGTAAAGATGAAATACACAGGTATTTTTTTTCAAGATTTTATTTATTTGTTCACGAGAGACAGAGAGAGAGGCAGAGACACAGGCAGAGGGAGAAGCTCCATGTGGAAGCCTGATGCAGGACTCTATCCTAGCAACCTAAGATCATAACCTGGGCCAAAGGCAGATGCTCAACCACTGAGCCACACTAGCATCCCAATACACAAGGTTATCTAAAATAAATTTATGTTGTTTTGAAGTCCTGGTCCAGATTCCCTTATTTTGACAATTCATTTTAATGGCAGTGAGAGCTGAGAAAGCTATCTCACAGAACCACCAAAGAGCGAACACATGTGATTACACTTCCCTATGAGGTTCATCATTATCAATGGTGGATATGGGCCCATATTTCAAATAACTTTCCTGATAATATCAGTTTGTTTTGCCAGTCTTGGATCAGGTCTGATTGAATTGTTTCCCTCTTTTATACAGTGGCTGACAAACAGCTTTCCCTAGGAGTGGAAGGGCCATATTTGCCATTTTCTTGATGATTACTTATGCTCCTCTATCAATATCCTGCAGTTGTCCTCGCAGAAGACTTTAAAAATCACTTCTCAAAATTTGAGGATTTTGTATGATTTAGATTAGTTAACATTAAATAACATGACCCATTGGTCTCTTTTACTGGGTTCTGTAGGCTGCATTATTTTGAGGCATAGTAATGGTCTGGAGAAGCAAGGGCACCCAGGCTATTTACTATTTATCTTCCTGCTTGCAGGAAGGTCTGCTTTGTTTCTGAATGTTGCCTGTTCTGATCAGTTTCTAAATATTCAGAGTGTCTTCTCCATCCTAGGATTTGCACCCTCTATTTGAGAGACCACTATTCTTGACTGCTGTGTACTACATCACATGAAAAACAGCTCCCTAATCTCTGCTCCTCTGAGTTTTAGATGAGGTGGTGGGGTTGAGTGTGTCATTGTCATGGTCTGGCAGGGCCATGACTAAATTCTGTACCTTTGCAGAGAAAAAGCAATCCTCCCTAATTGGTTCCAACTTCTGAGCTGTTAGCCAAGTGAGCTCCCTTTTCTGGTTTTGGAGAAAGGGTCAATGAAACTATTACCTGCTATGAAAGCTTTGTTATTTTTGCATGAAACTTTCGATATCATTATGCAGTCTACCATTTTCTTCTCGATATATTTGTTAGTGAAATTCTGTATCAAACCCTGGATGTAAAATAATCATTTTTAGTCCATTTTCTTGATGCTCTTGAGTGCTTTTGCACATTGTAATTGGGATTTATAAAAGGACCATACTGATGAGTTACATTTTCCCACTGTGAATGAGTTATTACATGTATTAATTTATTAAAATTAAGTAGTTGGAATGTTGAAGGGGTTAACTTAAGAAATATTTCTCTATATTTTTGATGTGCATTTTGGAATTGGTGTTTTTATTCTCAACCTGCTTTATTTTTTTTTCAACCTGCTTTAATAATTTGTGCATCATAAGAAAGCTACTGATTATGAATGAAAAGTTCCTGAAGGGTGAAAGTGCTAGAAATATAAAATAAATGGGTGCATTCACTTTATTTTTTTCAGGTAGAACCTAGCTGGAGGATGTCACGTATTAGCTATAACTATACTTGCAAACTACCTGCTCCTTGATTAATTTGAGGTTTTTGAAATTCGCGTTTTGAAATGAATATAATCCAAGAAAAAAATTAGCATTATTTGTCTGTGTATAGAACATTGGTACCTTTGGATGTCTTGCAGAACCACAACTGTTTTAGATAAATGGTTTTGCCCGAGTTGCGTAATTGATAATGAATATATAATCATCTAATTCTGTGGTTTCAGGATTTATTTGCCAAAAATTGTAAATAAAATGTCAAGAACACAATCCATGGGAGAATATCTTCAAGAATTTCCACTGCGTCCTTGATGGTCATTGATGGTAATTAAAGCTGTCAGTTTGTCCCTGTGGAGAAGTGTAAAAATTATAAATGAAGGGCTGTATTTGGGATGTGGAAACAGTGGGGCCTCTTTTGTGGGGAAGATAAATTAAAAGAGATCAAGTATTTCCTAGGCCCTATGCAGCCATTCGGTCTGTCTTGCAAGCAGGGCAATGCGTCGCAATTTGGATACAGTTCTGTGCACACGAGGGCTCTGCCACATGTAGTCCGTTCTCAGACGTGAAATTCAACACAATAAAACTTGAGATGTTGAATTTTTATATTTTTGCATGACTGCACTTAATTTTTTTTTTTTTAACATTACTCAAGACGCTTCCTATAAAAGGTTGGTGAGTTGCTAAAGGAGTATTAAAAGTAGACTGTTTGCCCATCCTTTCTCTTTGTGCTAATAAGTCTATGGCTGGGGATCTTGTCTTTGGGGAATGGCAGCAATGTCACAGAGATCTATGACCTCTTAATAGGCCTTGGGAAGGGAAGGCAGGAATCATTCTACACTGTGCCTCAGGGCTTAGTTCCTTTAAACTTCAAGGAATTGGACTGGAACTCTTCACTCCTTCTTTCTTTCAGCTTTACCTTCAGGGGAAATTGATCGATTAGAGGTGATTATTCCACAAACTCTGAACCCTTTTCCCCTCTTTGTTCCAACTGGAGCTTCTCAAAGTTTAAAGGGATTGTGTCTCCTGGGTGAATTGTAGAATGAATTTAAGTAGATTATTGGGTAGAACTCTTTGAACACACATTAAAAGTGCTAAAAAATATATTTGGAACAGAAAGAAATATTTGAAGCCAAAGGATAAAGAAACATTTGTTTCAGTGCTAATTTTAATGTAATTATATGGGATATTTTTGAGCAGACGATTAGTTGCTAGACTATAGAATCATAGTAGTGCTTCAAACCAAGAAAATAACAGGGCCAGTGCAACAAATGGACAAATGTGCAAAATCTGGTTGGTGTAAGACCCTAATGGGACCAAAGACATTCATAAATGACTAGGTTTTTATATATGTCTTCTATTAACCACAGCAAGATTCTACTAATTGATGGCTTTTAGTCTTTTCCACATTCTTTAACAACAACAACAAAATTATATATACCTAATTTTTTTGCATGCATGATAGATTTGTCTTATGGACACTGTGGACCTCGTTTGAATGATATTTATTGCCACATCAATTTTAATTTTTCCCTCTTTAAAAAAATCTAATTCTTCAACTCCACCTACCCACAGAGCAGTATTAGCTCCCCCTGGTGACTAAGTAAAAATGTAGACAAGAATGATTGGGGTGATGAGCTTCATTAACTTTAATCTTTAAATGCATAATTAATATTAAGATGCATACAGTAGGCATGTGCACTGAACTGTTTTCCAAGTAAAAATTCTAATTAGTCTTGAGAAATGTCCATTTTCGTTTTAGTATCTACATAATGAAGGCTGGTCTATCTTATGTGGCTTTCTTGGAGTTTTGCCCATTTTAATGACCCCAGAGCTCTTGGTTTTCTGATGTGGGAGATATTGGAACAGAGGGTAAATATTCAGATCTTCTGTACCCTAGGAGCTCATTACAAACAGAGAAAATAAAAGCAAAAGCAACTACCAATTTACCTATCTCTATCATTTTACAAAATAGACTCTCTATAGAAAAGGTTATCATTGTTAGAATGATTTAAAAGAAATATTCTTTTAGAAAAACACCGTTATACATTCAAACACTAAGATGTATTTTTTTTGTTGTATCAAGAAAAACATTTTTCCATTTAATTTACGAATTATTTAAAGTGCATATGTTTCTTACTAAGGTTGACTTTCAGCTTAAGTCATAGTTTAATTTATAAAAAAAAGTTCCCCATCATAATTAAATTATCAAGTTGACAGTTGAGAATGCTTTTATAATCTTTTTGAAAAGAAATCTGTCAAGTCTGTCATGTGCTTACAATTTCTCATATGTAATTTTATTTTCTATGCAAAGTATTTACTTTTCACCCTGTTTTATAATGGTTACCAGAAAGCAGTGTTCTGTGACTATATGATCTGGTTTAATTATTTTATATTAAATATTATATATTATAATACATTTAAAAGGAAAGATCTGAAATTTTATCTGGGAGCTAACATTTGAATTGTTCTTTTGTTCCTCCTATTCTTTTGAATGTATGCTCTTTATAATTTAGCACCCCACCCCCATGCTCACTGTCGTTTGGCTTTTCTTCTCTTCCCAGGACTTTATTTTTAGGACCTAAGCCTTAGCTTCTAGGTTTGTGTTTTCCTTTTGTTTTTCCAAGGCACCTGTCTGTATTGGGAGAAAAGATACAGTCTTCTAAATGTAGCCATTTCTTCTTAATACCTGAGGTATCATCCTCTTTGACCTGTGGAAAACTATGCGAAACTTCTTTTGGAGTCAATGGTACCATTTTGTTCCTCAGCCTGAAGTGAAAGTATGGTTAACCAAGCAGCACAACTGAATGCAGCACCTACTCCTCACCTCAGTTTATTTCTCCCTCTTCCCATTGCTTCCTTTTTCTAAAGAAACTGCCTGTCCTTTGCAGTTCATTTGTCTCGGTCCCAGCAAAAGAGCAAAGAATCATGCTTTGCCTTAACTTTTTGCTTGTGTTCGCTCATCGGTGGGGCTTAAGCAGGTACCTCCCAACTATATAGTGATAGCTCTTTTCTTGTGAACACTGTTTTAAAACTGACAAGTTTTGAGGTGCCTGGGTGGCTCAGTTGGTTAAGTGTCTGACTTTTGGTTTCGGCCCAGGTCATGATCTCATGGGTTATGGGAATGAGCCCCAGATGGGGCCCTATGTTCAGTGGAGAGTCTGCTTGAAGATTCTCTCCCTCTGCTCCTCCCCCCACTGTTTTCTCTCTCTCAATAAAATAAGTCTTATAAAAACAAAAAATATAAATTTTAGTAATATAGATATTATTATGTTGTTTAGATACTGCAGTGTGGGTTAGTAAAATGAAAAGTATGTGGCATCATTTCTTGCTACACGAAGAAGATGGTGCAGAGATAGTGAAATGAGTAGCACCTCTCATTAGTTTGTTTTCCCAAATACTACTGTGCATTTGCTCAATGGTTGAGCCTCTGCCTTCGGCTCAGGTTGTGATCCTGGGATCCTGGGATCCTGGGATTGAGTCCCGCATCAGGCTCCCTGTAGGGAGCCTGCTTCTCCCTCTTCCGATGTCTCTGCCTCTCTCTGTGTGTCTCTCATGAATAAATAAATAAAATCTTTAAAAAAGATAGAGAATGAGTTAGCTAGATGAAGAAAGGTGGGGAGGAGGGCATTTCAGGCAGATAAAAGAGAAAAGAATAAGGGAGAGATAGGAGAAAGAATAGTGTCTGGCCACTTTCAAGTAAAAGGAAAAGTGAAACATAAGGCATTAGTGTGATAATATGAATGTATGAGTTATCTATTGCTGTGTAATAAGTTACTCTAAGGCGTTCTGACATAAAACAACAATCTTAAAGTTTCTGGAGGTCAGGAATTTGGGAGCAGCTTACCTGGGAGATTCTGGTTCAGGATCTCCTATGAGGTTACAGTCAAGGAGTTGGCTAGAGCTGCAGCCATCTGAAGGCTTGAGTAGGGCTGGAGGATCCACTTCTGAGCTCAATCACATGACTACTGATTGGACACCTCAGGTCTTCACATATGGGCTTCTGTATTGGGTAGCTCATGACTGGTAGCTGACTTCTCAGAACAAGTACTTTGAAGAGAGGGTGAGGGAGGGATATGGATGTTGCAGTGTATTTATGACCTAATCTTGGGAGTGGCATACCATTAATTCTGCCATATTCTATTATTGATCACACAGACTAACGGACTAAACCTGGTATGATATTAGACAGACTTATTATTATTATACAAAGGCGTCAATACCAGGGGATGGGGGATCATTGGGGGCCATCTTGAAGATTGGTTCTTATAATAAACCAGGAAGGGAAAGTAGGGTCTTGCCATGGGGGTAGGGGGTTTCTCTGGCCTGTGCTTTGAGGAATCCTCAGGGATCAGCCAGGTAGGCAGGGAAGTAGGGATTGAGTTTGCAGGAGTCCTGCGTTCCCTGCACCAGAACAGCCCAGGCTGGAATTCTTTTTATGAGTAAGAGTTCATTTGAATATTGAGTTTAGAAGCTTAAGAAGGTTAGATAATTACTGTTTTAGGCAGTGGGTAGGTATTGAAGGTTTTCTGCTGGGGAACATCTGTTCAGGTTGGATGGCATGTGGAGAGTGGATTAGAGGAGAATTGGCAGCTCCTGTGATGGCACTATTAAAAGAAGATGGGGCCAAAATCAGTGCAGTGGTCAGAAGAGTGCATAGAAGGGTCAAATTCAATAAATACTGAGGAGGTAAAAAATCATCCAGATGTAGTGATTGATTCATTGTGGGGCATAAGAGCAAGAAAGAGATCTAGAATAAGCCCCATGTCTCTGAATTCCTCAGGTGTATTGGGTGACCATCACCTGACATCAGGAATGAGAAAGAAACAGATTAGGTGAGTTCACTTTTGCTCATGTTAAATTTGAGATACTTTCTTGGCTAAATTGTTTAAAATAGCAGTTGTGTGTATATGTAGACCAGAAACCAAAGTTAGACCTCAGGCCATGTAGCATACTTCCTGTTTCCTTGACTTGTGATTTAGTTTTCCTTTGTCAAATATCTAAGTTTCTTCCCCAACTTACCCCCATTTTTGTAACACTGCTTCTGATCCAGCTTCCCCCCACCCCATTTTAATAATGAAGAATCTCCTCTCCTTAAGTTGGTTTACTATTGAAAATTTAGCTTCTGTCTAGAAGGCCCATTGTAGCTGGTGGTTGCTACGACAAGCAGAAGGGACACCCTGAAAAAGCAAGACACAGAAAAGCTTTATGGCTGACTAGTGTTCTTTTCTTTCAAGATGAGGAATTTTGACATATAAGGTTTAATGCCTTATTGAAATCTAGCAGATGGATGCTAAGAAGGGTGCTTTATTCTCACAGGATTAGAGCAGTGGGTTTTCTTTTTAAAAATATATCCTAAGGTTCATCTCGATAGGAAATCTTAACCACTTAAGAGTTGTTGGTTATGCCCACCAGCACCCCTACTCACCGCCCCCTTGCACAATTATCAGGCAGATTTAATTTTACTATTCATTTTTGGGAATCTGTGGCTATCTTGTGAATCTTAACAGGCTGCTTTTAGGACTGATTTTTAGACTTGCAGTTCCCAATCATCTCCCTGAGCATTATTTTCATTAAAAATTCCATTAGCTTTAAAAAAATCAATGTAATCATTCAGTAGTAATTAATTCTTACCAATCTTTGAAAGGAAAGATGAATTAACAAAACTTCAAGATGTTAAAATGAGTAAAAAGAGTCTTGTGGTTAATGGGACTAGTAGAGATGTCAGTATAATGGATAGAGGGGTGGGCTCTGGCAACTGGCCAGCCACAATGCAAATCTCACTTCTCCAGGAGCTAACTGTGCGGCCTTAGGCATATTACTTAAAATTTTAATCTAAAATTTCTTTATCTGTAAAGTAGAGGCAATAATCAAAAGGTAATAATATTGCCTGCCTCCTAGGGTTGTAACGATTAAGTGAGATAATAGATGTATCATTCCAGTAAGGTACTTGGCACACAGTGAGTGCTCACTACAAACATAATTATCAGTATTAGTATTATGAAAAGTGGTAATGATTCCTTTAAGAATAACTCACATGAGTCAGGTTCTAGATTTGAATGTCTTCCAGAATCCTGAGAGGCTTTGAAAGAGTTAGGATGAGTTAATACTTGGCATTCAGTGTTCAATTCTCCCCCTTTTAAAATTCGAAAGGGAATAGTGAGTGATCAAAGTTGGGGGAAAGGGGCAATTGGAGGAAATAAGAATGAGTTTAATTAAGTATGCTTATCACCATTCTACTAAGAACTTAATGCTTGATTTGTACAGAATAGAGAACATCATATTTTGGGAATGAAGAAGAGAGGCCCTGTATCGATATAACATTTTATTCTCAGTTTATTATATACAAAATCTTAAAAATTAAGGCCCTGACATAGTTTTTGGCCTGCACTTTAGTATGTGTAAGTACAAGAAGATAGTTGTACCATGGATAGCATTGAAAATGTTTTACTCATAGCTTATTTATTTAGTGGCACAGAATTTTCCCATGCATCTTTTGGAATGTTCTTTTTAAAATCCTCTCTGCTTTTTGTGAATTAGCTCAGAAATTATAAAATGTTAATTTTAGCTTAGTATTATTAAAAATTTTCATACCTTGTCTTTAGTAAGCATGTGGAAATGTCATGAAATTGGCCTACCAGTCATAGAGATTCAGGTGATCAGTGGTTTGGAAAATCATCTGGTCAAAATGAGTTCCTTTAAATGTGAGGGATTCTACTTTTGTTTTCTAGGGGAATAGAACCTAAAGAAATGCATTTGTGCAACAAATGACCCTAAGACAGTTGACTTTTGCAGTGCACCAAACCTATTAAAGCAACATATATATATAGTTATAGTTATTTATTTATTTAAAGCAACATATTTAATGTGTACACGTTAATGAGTTTTTACTATATTCACATCATCTGTGATATATCGTGAAGGTACAAAGAAATGTGAGTCATGAAACTGATTGCAAAAGATCTTACTGTGCATTTGGGGAACAAAGCACTTGTACCTGAAAAAGTAATATTGAATGCAGCAGTACATCATTAAATGTCAGAATTTCTAATATGAGTTTTAAGTTCTGTGTTTAAAGAAGGGAGCGGTAAGTGCGCAGGAGCTTGGGAGAGGCCGTGTGGAACTGACCAGACAGATCATGAGGAAGTGAATAGGAAGCAGGAAGGTTTGGGATGTTAGGGCAAGATGAACATCCCAGAGAGGGAATTGTACATGGATGAAGGCTCCGAGTTAAAATTTTGATATCTCATCCAGAAAGTAATTTCATGACCAGTAGCATTGTGTTACATCAAATTGCACACTCTTGGAGTATTTAAGAGTTCAAGCAGAAAGGAGGGCAGTGCATATTAAAAGTGCTACAGGTGTGCACAAAAACAAGTAACCAGGAGGTTAGTTACTAACTAGGAAAGATATCTGTTTCCATATTAGGTCATCTTATGAGTAGTTTGAAAAGAGTCCCGTAGAGTAGAATCTATGAACAGCTGCTAAGAAGTGAGTTGGGTTATGGCAGCATTTTAGAATATTCCTCTGAAACAGCCTCACCGGCATGGACTATCATATGAAGTTTCTTAATTCATTAAAAATATATTGAGCCTGTCTCCAGGTGACTACATGTGATAGGAGGATCTTCTGCCTTAATGCTTTTGTTAAAATGTCATGAAGTGTCTTCAGACTTAATTTTCACTTAAGTTTTATTCTTATTATGCTACGAGCCTTTGGTGCTTATCAAATGTAAATTTTCTCCAGCGAAGGAAGAAATTACTAGCACAGCTATTAATAGATTAATGAAAAGTCTTATTGCTTCTTAAAATTTATATTTTCATGGTGATTGACAATCGCTAATTAGTTAATCCTCTGCCTGTGCTCGTGAGGTAGGTCAATATTATCTCCATTATAAAATGGGAAGATTGAGAAATCAGAATCTTCAGTGAGTTCCTCAACAGCCTAGTTCTGTATTGACATGACAAAAATAAATGGAGTTTACTCTTAAACATTTCTCTTGTTTTAGTTAATGAAATATCTTTGTGTTGAACAATTGATCACTGGAGACATCGTTTCCCTTCACTGTCCCAACTAAAAAGCCACTCACATCAAGTGGCTTAGACGTCTAAAACTGAAAGGAGACTTTGGACACATTCAAAAGCTATGTAATTATATATAACAGAAAAACCCCAAATAACAGCAGCCTAAATTAGAAGTTTATTTCGTGCTTATATGTGAAAATTCTAGAGATAAGCAGTCCAGAGCTGGTTTTCTTTCTTGATGCTCTGCTTCATAGCACACGGTTGCTATTGTCTATTGTCAAGAGGCCCTGCTGGCTGTTGGACTTCATGCCATCATGTCCAGTTGGAGGTTAGTAAAAGAGGGAGATGGAAGAGCTAACAGGGTCTTTCTTGTCTGGATTGGCCCCTTTTAAATAGCCATTCAATAAATTCCATATGGAATTCCACTCATATATCAATAGAATGGAAGAATGGATTTTGAGGTAGGTGACTGGCACAGTTTCTCACACAATTAGCATATTTGAATACTTGGATTTTGTGTTATTTTGTATTACTAGTGATATTTCTTTTTTCCAATATCATATATAATTTAGAGTACTTGCTAAAACATAAGTGCCTTTTAAACTCCCACTATGGATAGAACCTTTTTCTCTGGTTGATAACCTATATTCTTTATTTAGCAAATAGCCCATTTGATTTTCCAATGGAGAAACTGTTTTTTGAATCCAAGGTAGAACTGCAATCTAAGACTCTCTGCTTTGTCCACCTTGATTCTTTGTTTTTGATGTCAGTACTCCTAGCCAGGACAATAAGGAAACCTACCTTTATTAGAATAGAATGCTTAATACAGCCAAGTCAGGCATGTTATGGATATAGAACTCTGGGGAATGTTTTCTGGGTCATGGTATAGCACATGGAACTTCTATGTACCTAACCAACCTCGACACCATCCTCCTGTTTAACCCCAGAAACTACATTTTTCATGAAAGCATCATAAAATATGCTCCATTCAGTGTGTATCTTGGGACATGGAGGTCAATTAAATGAAAAGCATTTCACACACCTGGTTTTTGGATGAGATCTATCACATAGGCATGACTAGCCTACCATTGCTAGTTTGAGACATGGAACTGCCTAGACAGTCTGCCATAGTTAAAACAGCTGGTGTGAGACATGTCTTCTTCTTCAGTGTGTGTATCCCACATGCTTTCAAACGCTGCCATGCACACTTGTCTCACCATTTTTCCTCTCCACAGTCTTCCCCAGCACCTGCGAATAGGTGGTATAAAAAATGCACTAGAAAATCTATACCAATGGAGGGACCCTAGAGGACAGAAATTTTCCATTTGGTCTTGAAGAACAGTTATGCAAAGTTAGAGCTAAAAAGACCTTTAGAGTTCATCTGGTCCAACTCCCTTTATATAGAAAAGAAAATGCAGACTCACTATCACCTAACAATTTACCAGTTGTGCTAAGACTTGGAACACTGAACTTCTGACTCCCAAGTCCAGTGTTGGTTTTGCCACATGAATTATTTCATCGAAGTGAAATGCATAATGAATCACACCATAAGCCATGACCCAAAGCGCACTGCTGGTCAGATAGATAACTGCTTGTCCGGGTGATAGTGTCCTTGCCTTCTTCAGGTGGGCAATCTTAACGCCATAAGCTATACCAGATATTGATCTGTAAGTAGATGGACTCTATGAACCTTCTTGCGTCCCTGCCCCCACCCCATCTCCTTTGAGTAATTTCCCCAATCCTTAGCTGATACCTCATGTGGAGAAAAGAGCCTGCTGATCTCTGAGAAGGACTTCCACCCACTGGGGACTTGTACTACCAACCTGAGGGCTGCCTGATTTCCCTCGGATGGACAGGTTGCAAATGCAGAATCAGATCACCATTTTGGCACGAAAGTGGGCTCTGTGGCCCTCTCCATACAGTCCTTGGTGTTATCGTGGAGGACTCTTCTCCATAGAGGGTGCTGCTTGGTGAGGCAAAAATGATCAACTACTTGCCCAGTCTCCTCAATTGTAGATGATTCTGTGTGTTTTGGGTGGAAGGTATAGAAGGGCAGTATATTCCTTCTCAGTTGCCTCTGGTTTCTCTGTAGTTGTCAAACCAGGTATTATGTGTGCTGATTAAGTCCTTGTCAGTTTTCCTGCCCTCTTGGATATTTTTAGATTTCTCTAACCCTGAATGAGACCCCTTTCCAGTTTTTAATAAATCTCTAATGTGCCCCTTGAGTATATCTGAGAAACTCCATAAACCTGGGTATAGATATGATGGAAGAAAAAGTGAGTTCCAGCTGCCAGTGGCTCATGTTTGCTAATTGGAAAAGTTGTGGGTGGTCTCAAAATAAAAACAAGTTTATAGACATTCTTTACAGTATAGCTGCTACATTTTTAGAGAATTAAAATGGAGGTTGTGTCATAGGCAACCCTCATTCACCTTTGTGCTTGCAGTGCTCTGGAGAAATGTTTCTCACTGTTGTTTGATGCTTTCCAATTATTCATATGTATACATCTTTAAGAGAGGGAAAATATTTGAAGATTCAAAGAGAAGAGGAAAGTAGGAAGATTTCAATACAAAGAGCATATGCTTTTTTATATCTTTGCTGAAATTAAATATTTATAAATGTTTTTGAGGAACTTTAATATTTCTCTCTTTTTTAAAGCTTTTGTTTATTTATTTGAGAAAGAGAGAGAGCGACCATGAATCGGGGGAGGGGCAGAGGAGAAGGGTGAGGGACAATCAGATTCTGTGCCCAGCATGGAGCCCAGTGTGGGGCTCTATCCCAGGATGCTGAGATCATGACCTGAGCCGAAACCAAGAATCAGACGCTTAACCAACTGAGTTGCCCATGTGCCTTGGAACTTTAATATTTCTATTATAACTTCCAAAGTTTGCAGTAACTCTTTCATCTAAGTTTGGTTTGGGGAGATTTTTATGATCTTTCTAATACATCCCAAACTTTTAATTAATAGACATACCAAAATGAGAATATTCTCACTTATTTTTTTATTAGATCAAAACATTTATTTTCAAAATAAATTTTGAAATATTTTGAAATAAATGGTACACCATACCATATGTGTGTATGTAAGTCAGCTTATCATTATATTGATATAATAAAATATTCTAGAATTTTTTAGTTAATTATTGCTGAACCAATATGAAAGTTAGCGGCTTAAATATGGTGACAATTTAATACTTTCCAAGATTCTTTGGATTGACTAGTTGGATATTCTGCTTTCTCATGAGGTTGAGCTGAGGTCCAAATTGGTCTTCCATGGCTAGGGCTGGCTGCACTGGGGAGTTCAGCTGGGGCTGTCAGCAGGGGGCCTTGGTTGTTCTCATAGATCTCTCTCCACGCCCTTGCTTTGGTTGCTCATAACTTGGATCTGTGTTTCAAGGAGTGCTCCAAGGTCTGAATTGCAATACCTTTATGCCCAGGCTCAGAAATAACCCAGTGTTACTTCTGTCGTGTTCTATTGGTTAAAGTAAGTTCTAAGTCCAGTACAGATTCAAGTGGAAGGGAGATAAACTCTACTTTTCGTTGATGAAATAGGAAGGTCACACACACACACACACACACACACACACACTGCAAAAGAGCATGTGAGGTGGAAGTTATTGTCTGTGGCCGTCTTGGGAAACACAATCCAACACAGAATTCCAAGTCCTTCTGATTATCATTTCTTTTCTTCCAAGTTTGTCCCACAATTGTAATTGATCTTATGCTACCAAGTAAGAAATAGGAAGCCAGAATTTACTGTAGCCCTTTTGTTCCCTTGTAGCATGGGTCATTAATGTCCTAATCCTACCCTCATCTGTCGTTAGGAATCTTTATTAATTAAGGAAGTGTTAGTCAAATATAGTGGTTTCTCACCCTGGCCAGTATTGGGCAGTTGCTTCATGAAAACCGTAATGTTTTCCCCCATCCTATTTTAGAGCCTGTCAGGAGCAGAACGCAGCGCAGCACACTAATTCAGTGGTATCTCAGTATGTGTGTCTCTCAGCGAGAATACTACATAGTTACCATCATCCTAAAGTTTCTGATTTTGTCTGCATTCAGAATCCCTCAGTTAGTTTTCTTAACTTATCCTCTTAGTTGTAGACAATATTTGAGATCATCTTTTTTGTTGTTTGCTTTTAGCTTACTCACTTTCTTTACTCATTTGTTGGCCTTGGTAGCACAAACACGTTTGAAGCAGTTTAGTTTTTGTTTTGCACAGTTACGACTTAGGATTCTGTATGGCTTCCTACCCAAACCTCACATGGGCCAAGTCCTGCTATATGCTAGGCAGAGGAAAACGGACTTTTCCTGATTGGGATGAGTCAGTTTCCTTCTGCATCAAGATGTTTACACATGGGGACAGATGCAGAGGATGACAACCCTGAGTCATGTGACTGCTAGATTGTTTTTCTTTGCTGGATTTCCACGTGGGAAGTGGTGGGAGCTAGAACTTTGCGGCTGCTGCGCCCAGGATGTCCGCTGTCCAAGGTGTATCCACATTTGTGGTCTGGTCACTTGGCAGGGAGCCAACTCTGCATTGTTTAGGGGCATGCTCACTCTTTAGAAGAGCAACGTGATCCTGCATCTAGAGTGAAACTTTAGAATGATTTAATTTCACTCAGTGAAGCCACGCATGTGTTACAGTTACTACCTATGAATTGCTTTCAATCTTGGCAGCACGATAAGACCTTATTCCTTTCTTCACTGCTTTTTTTTTTAAACCTACTAAGTCTAATATCTTGCCTTTCATGGTGATTTTTATTCCTAGAAGTTTAACAGGCTAGTGCAATCCCTAGGGTGGTATAGGATCAAGGAAAATCATATAATGTGCCACTGTGATCACCCAGCTGTCCCATTTTAAAAAATGTGAAATGTTGGGGGAACAAAAGTCCTGGGGGTATAGAGACTTGTAGAGGTATAGTTGCTTCACTCTCTCTTGTGACAGGGAAGAAGAAAGGATGTATCGAGTAATTGCATCTCTTTATTTGAGCCTTAGATTTGCTTTAAACAACAGCAACAGGAGACAGAGGTGCCCTGAAGGGCCTAAAGTCTAATCTCAAATGTACTCCGACCCAGTCCGCATGGCAAAACCCAGGCAGCATGTATCCGAAAGATAGTCTGGTGGTGTGATTGGCACCAGGTTCATTCATTGGTGGAGGCTTTTGCCTAGGACATCATTTAGTAGAACTGACCGGTAGAATTGCATATATAGGCTTTTATAAATTTTCTATTTTTTTGTGTGATTATGCATATTTTCTCCTCTGTGATTTTAAAGGAAACTCAGGGGCAGCCCAAGTGGCTCAGCGGTTTAGTGCTGCCTTCGGCCCAGGGCGTGATCCTGGAGACCCGGGATCAAGTCCCACATCGGGCTCCCCACAGGGTGTCTGCTTCTCCCTCTGCCTGTGTCTCTGCCTCTCTCTCTCTCATGAATAAATGAATAAAATCTTTAAAAAAAATAAAATAAAAAATAAAAAAATAAAGGAAACTCAGGACTAATCCATATTTTCTGACAATAATAACTCAACAGTAATTAAGGTAAGAAATTTTTCAAAATAATGAAAAGACTATCATAAAACATTGCCATCTCTTCATCTCGAGTGAGTGAATAGTAGGAGTAAATGATGCACCTAGCCTAGGTGCATGTGATCCTCAGGAAAAGTGAATGAATGAATGGCTCGATCAAAAAAAATCTAAGAATAAAAAAGACTTCTGCTCTAGGATTTCTACTAAGGATTTATGGAGATTGTTATAATAAGAAAAAAATGTCTGAAACTCATCTAAATCTTCCTTCTTGCAGGAAAAAAAGAATAAATATATGAATGTTTTAAAAACAGCACTTTTATCTCAGAACTGGTGGAGAAACTGTTGATTTCTCACTGTTGACACTTTTCCTCAAGGACCTGTGGTCTGTGTCTGCCCTATGACAGTGTAGCCGAGTGGGTAGTCCACATATGCAGAACTTCCATGATATTGCAGGATTGCTATCTTTTAAAGTCACACTGTGTTCAGTAATATGTACATTCACGTTCTGTACTTCCTAGTCAGACATTTTCAAAGCAATCCAACAATGATTTTTAAAAATATCTTGATGAGACTTAAATAAACAGATGACAGAGGATTTGGTAAGAATTTTGCATGGATTTGGTATATCTCGAATATTGTGAATTGATTTTGTGCAAGCTGTCATAGACCTGACTAGCACATACTTACTGGTGCCTGTTGGCAAAAATGGATTACCAAGTATAAATGACAGGTATTTGTGCTGCTTCTATTTAGAATCTTCATTAGTTTCTTAACTTCAATTTCATGTTATAGATGTTTTGAAAATGTACCTGTCTTAAAGAAGGTGGGTCTTATTTTGTGGTCCATTTTAATTCTTTTTATATCCATAATTTTTGATAATATGGAGGAAACGAAGAAATATAAAGAAATGGTTGCTACTTATCATCCTATATAATCTATGAGGTAACCATACATACACATAAAAGAAGGACAGAAAAAACGTAAGACATTCTTTTTTCGTTCATTTAATACTTAATTAGTGAGCGTCAGTTATGTGCCCGGCATGATTTCTTGTACTGACAAGAGCCTTGAACAAGAAGGGAAAGGTTTCTGCTTCCTGGGAACTTATGGTTTAATGATTATGATTATGATTAAGCGCAATAAAGTAAAAAGAGATACATCCGAGAGAATATAATTAAGCATCAAAGTGTACAGTCAAGTCATGAGAGATTACTGGGGTTTGCCATGTTCCGAGAAGGCCTAATTCATGGCAAGGGAGACTTGAACTTGACCTTGAGGAAAAGAAGGTATTTGCAGAGATGGAGAGGAAGTTAGACGTGTACTTCAGTGTAAACATCCCGCAGTGTGATCTGAGAAGGTCAAAACACTCTTCTGAGGAAGAGTGTTTGTCCAAGGAAAATTCTCTGATCCTCTTTCCTGTTCCATATGCACCCCACTAACTTCCTGAGGTTTAAATCTCAAGACCCTCAGCAATGGAGTTCTATGTAGAATGAAGTATGAATATTTTTTTTGAGAAATAAATAATCTCAGATCTCAAATTTATAGCAAGCCTGGGCAAATGGTATATATGTGATTTACATATGTGAAATTGATGCTCAAAATGTGGAAAAGTGTCTCCAAATAGAAGGATTCACGTGTAATTTATAGTATTACTGAATAAAATAGTATTTACAGAGGAGAGGAGACTAGTGGCAGTTAGCAGCAATTTCTTTTTGAGGAATTATACTTTTTGTACCTAGTGGTCCTATGAAATAAATGGGAGAATATTACCGGTATTACACAGTCTGTTTGGTAAAGGTATAGGGGATAAAAGGGAATAAAATAAAGAATATAATTTTCTAATCAGAAGTTCTCAAATTGAATTAAGGCTGTGAAGAGACAAAGAAGAGATTTAGAAGGGCATACCTTCAGCTGTTTTCATGTTGCCTTTGTGGTGCTTTAAGCCAAGGTAATTAGAATATGACAGAAGTGTGATTTCTTGGGCTGTATACACAACAAATGGGCAAAAGTGTAACAGTTCTAAGTATTGACAAGGATCTGAAGTAACGGGGAATATCAGCCCCTGCTGGTTGGAGTGTAATTTGGTAGAACAACTTTGGGAAGACGATTTGACATTGTCCAGTAAATTCAAAGATATGTCAAATTTGCAACTCTGCGATCCCATACTTCTTCATACCTCAGAGAAACTCATGTGCATGGGAGACATGGACAAAAATAATCAGAGTGGCATTTCTATAATAGTCAAAACTGGAAACAACCCAAATGGCCTGACAAATAGAAGAGATAAAATGTGGATATTCAAATAATGGAATATATCAGCAAGAAAGATGAATGAAGTGTGGCTACACTCATCAAGATGAATAAACCCTGCAAACCTCAGATGCCTGGGTGGCTCAGCGGTTAGGCTCCTGCCTTCAGCTCTGGTCATGATCCCAGGGTCCAGGATCAAGTCCCGCATCGGGCTCCCTGTGAGGAGCCTGCTTCTCCCTCTGCCTGTGTCTTTGCCTCTTGCTCTCAGTCTGTCTCTCTCATGAATAAACAAATCTTAAAAAAAAAAAAAACCTGCAAACTTAGAGTGCCCAAGAGGCAAGACAAAAAAAGAATATAATCAGTATAATCCATTCAACATGCAGCCCAAAACTAGGCAAAATAGAGTATACGGTTTAGGGTTATATACAAAAAAGTGCAATAACGATAAAGAAAGAATAGACATCACTGTCACAAAAAGTCAGTTTAGTAGTTGCCTTTAGGGTAAGGAGAATGGATGATGAGGGTGAGGGTCTCAGGGGACTTTTTAGGTGCTTGCTGTCTTCTAATTCTTGTCTTGGTAATAGTTTCATGAGTGCTATTCAAAATTACTAATTGGGGTGCCCATTTGTTTTTCTGTGCTTTATGCGAAAAAGGAAAGGATGTCAGAGGTAGCAAGTATAGAAAGATTTATGTCCAAATCTGCATCTCACGATATAAGGCAGTTACGCAAGAAGTGCAGATAGATTTGCCACCACGTAAGTCCATTTTTGTTGTTCACAAGTGTAATTTGCACATGATAAAAAGAATGTTTGCTCTAGTCTAATAACGAAAAAATAATAAATGAAAAGTCATAGAAAAAGAAGTCCCAGGCTTTTAGAATCAAATTTCATAATTAATTTGTAGCATAATTATTTTCTCATGCTTTATGCATCTTTATTGATTGAAGCTGTCTCTTGACTTATACCTAGAAGCAGGCTGACCAGAGGATCAACAGAAAATTAACAGCAAGGAGAAAATGAGAATACTCATCTAAAGAAACCAAGACATTTTCATCAGTCTTATTATTTTAAAATCATCTGTGATTTCCTCTTTAAGGGCAACCCTTAATAGTACCCCAGCAGTAACAGCATTGCAGAGTATTATCCAGTAATGAAAGAGAATGTTAATAAAATCATTTCTTTTTTATGTCGATATGGATCAAAGTTGCAACTTCAAAATACCAATGATAAAAACGAACCTTTTAAGATTCTAGGTTAGTTCTTACTAAGGATAATATTCATTAACTAGAGTTCACTTCTCACGCTCTGGATTAAAGAAATTATTTGCAAGCAAACAAGAAAAAATCATCTTTAATTTGCTAATCATAAGGCACTACTTTTTTTTTTAAAGTATCTTTAAAATGGATCTTTAAGTTGTGTGACAGTTGTGAAATATCCTCTGGTAGGGTCTTTAGAGAGATGGCTTTTAAAAGTCCTATTGTATGCAAGAAATTGGGGAGGCCCCATTTGCTAAAAGCAGATTTCCAAATTGATTTATTTTCTAAATAAAGCCAGACAATATTATTTAAATACCTGAAATATAAAAATGAGTACTAATAAAACAGCCAAATATTCCACTGTAGAGCATAAAATCTCCTAGTGTTGTGAAGAGTATCATAAATACCTATCCTAAGAAGCTCAATTAAAGTTTGGAAATAATAATTTTGTTGTTAAATCTCTAAAGAGCTGCAATAGTGAGATCACCTTGAGGTAGAATCCAGAAAAGCTAGTTTTAAATATTGTACTCCTGGAGCAATGATTGATTGATTCTCTAGTGTAAATTTCTTGGTAATGTCTGCTTAGAGACCTCTAAGAAATTAAGGAGTGTCTGTGTATGTGTGTGCGTGTGTGTACGTGCAAGAAAATCTGTTCGTGCATCAACAACCGGTTTTGGAGCCCTCATCTGGGTAGAAGTTACAGTAGTATTTGGCAATAATCTCTATGTGTTGGAAGATGGCTTGTGGAGAGGACTGGAATTGGATGTATGATTTTTTTCTTTAATTATTGATTAAAATGATCACTAAGCAACAGTTCAGCCAGAGCTTTTCCATTGTGTTATTGTCTACCATCCTCCCCTTCCACCTGATGTATTTACATTAAATTGTGGAAACTAAAGTACTGACTTAGAAATAAAGGCAAAACACACAAAGGGAAGCCATTGGGCACAAGACTTAGGAAGTGACCTTATAGATGATTTAACATAGCAGATTCAAACCATGCTTTGGGAACTCTGGGAATTCCAGTAGTTTGGGAAGGATGGAGCTGGGGCTCGGAGGCTGGACCCTAGGCATCCCACCTCGGATTCATATTGGATGGTTTTGTTGGTTTTATTTACCTGGACCTTCCACTTAAACTCTTGTGTGAAGAACAAATAAACAAAAATTGTTTGAAAGTCTCTGCATTTGTACATAATCCGCCTTCCTCCTGCTTTCACATTTGAGTAAACTGGACCCCAGTAAAGTTGTAGCTTCTTCAAGATTTTGTGGCAGAAACAAGAATAGAAGCCATATTTTCATATTTTTCAGTGTTGTTTTCCAGACGTTAATAACACTCTGCCTTCCTCATATCTGTACCCATCAACTATATATGCTCTATTTCGTAACAATAGTATGTTATTTGAAATCTTTAATACCCACATCTCTGTACCTGTGCATAAGGCAATCATGTAAGGGACACAGGAGGAGATCCGATTAGGCATGTTGTTATAAGGAAGCTGTGAGGAGCTTTTTAAAATGCCAAAGTCAGGGAGAGTTTTTTGGAATGGTCTTTGTGTGTGTGTGTGTGTGTATGCATGCTCCATTATTGTGCCCCAACATTAAGGCACATTGTCTCAAATATAAGTGCCATGAATTGTGCAGATTCATGGCATTTATATTTGATTCACCAAGAGGCCTGGATCTCAAAAAGCTATGAAGTGAAATTGGAAATATTTTCACAGTAAATATATGAGATGCGCCAGATTATAGTGTCTGACATCTGAGGAAGTATCACAGTTTTATAGGATGCAACAAAAAATGGGACACTGATACGTGACTTGCATAAATCATCTGACCAAGCCAAAGACTTTTCTTTTTTTTTTCCAGGGAAGTTAATATGTGGCAGTTTAAGAAAATGGCCTTATACAACACTGCTTTTTCTTCTATAGTTCTTCTGTTTTTCTCTCCTTTCTTTCTGTTCTTCCTTTCTATGTGTATTAAATGAGTGTGTATTATGTGCCAGATAGTGACAGGTACTAGAAGCATTTTTGTACCAAAAAAAGGTGAAAGTGATTTTTGTTTTTCTTGATGTAGTGATTGGAACTTCCAAATCACTAGAATAAAAATGTCTTCAATCTCAACAACTTTTCAAGTGCAGTTGCATCTAGAGATGGTGCTGTTTATTATATTCTGGAAACTCAAAAATTCTACTATTTTCTCCAGTTTTCTCAGTAAAAGAATGGAAGTACCACTTGTAGTTATGTGCTGTAGCTAATATAGCAGGTGCGGGGTTTTGTGGGAAGAGTGGAATTGTCTGCGAGAGTTGTGTAGATTCAGGGATCTTGGGGTGTTTGAAGGCAAAACCCAAAGAACATTGACCTATATTTCTCCTGGTGGAAGATGAGCCTCTTGGTGCTTCAACTAACAGCTAAGCAGGAAATTCAGCTTTCTCTGAATTAACTCTAAATTACTGTCTGTAATCCTATGTCTGAAACTCAAATTCATAATTTACCCTTGTATTGCTGTGTTTAATCCCACTATTTTTGCTTGTGAAGGACCACACCAGGGAATATGGCTAAATAACGTTCCATATGGGAATGTGGGAAAGCTTTCATAAGCCAAAATGCTGATATGGAACATTTACTCATTTTGCTGCATTTAATTGATATCTTTTCCAAACGAGTATGGTGGAAATGCTTACTTTAATGAAATGATTGTACTTTTGTATGTTTTCACTTTAGAGGGTAAAATACAGAAATTGATATCAGCAATGGACAACTTGCAATGAGAAGAATTTCACCGAGGCTTTATTTATGGCTAGATGTGAAAGAAAGAACTAGATTTCTTACCATTCAATTATGTCTTGAATAGAATTCTACAGTGGAGCACCAACATTTGGCAAGGTTATTAATAGTTGTAGTAATGTGACTAATGTTGTCCCTTTGGTCACAGTAGTTCCCTGACTGGCCTTTCCTCAGGCACACCACAAAGCTTTATGTTTCATCTAAATCAAGTGTTGAGCATCTTAAACAAAATGGAGTGCCATGATGGAAATTAATTCATTGATATATTCATTCATTGTTTGATCCTTTCATTCAAGAAGACAGCCTACTATGCATCAGACACTGAACTCGGTAGAAATTGTTCTAGTTAAAATTTGGGAGCAAACAGTAGAATTTGCACCTCTCTGTCTACTCATTTGCAGCCTGTACTCTGGGCTCCCAGCGAGGGTCCCAGGAATAAGAGCACAGAATGCGTATTTCACAGGTGTGAGTGCTTGGAATGATTGATGAAATTTAAATTTGGAATCAAACACCAGCTTTCTAAGGTGCTCATAATCATCTGGATAGTCTGATATTAACTCTTAAGGCAATTTTAGGGAGCAAAGAATAGAATCTTCCTTTCAGAAGGCCAGCAGCTAGGCCAGAATATTCTGAATTTTAAGCTGCAATTCATCTTGATATTATTACTAATCAAAGCACCTTCTTTGGTTATTGTGGATGCTTATAAACTGCAGACTGCATGCAGTTCATGAATTTGGCTGCTTTTCCATAGCTGCTATGAAAATTGCAAACAAAATTGCTTTTCATTTTGCTTTGACAGGCAGTTTTAATTTTATTCATCATTTTAGCAAATTGTATAACATTTCAGTTGTGTGCAGCATTGCCTTTGTCTTTTTGTGCACTATATTTATGCTGAAAATATGAAAACAACAATAAAGAAGAGACCAATAATAGCGTCTTGTAGTAAAAAGGGCTTATTAAAAGGATATTTTCTGCCTCGGTGAAAAACTTCCTTGAACATGTCATAAATAGTTTATAACACACAGAGCTACACTTTTATTGTCTGTACAAGTTGATTGTCTAGCTAGCCACATTTTTAAAATTAAAAAATAATTTCCCCCCAAGTTGGAATTTATGGTGTACTTAACCAGACCTTGTCACAGCTTAATTAGACAATGACTATCCTTTTTGAAGTCATCAAAAGGACTAAGCAAATCTTGGACACGCAGGAGAGTTTTGGGGTAACTGGGGAGTGTGCTGACCAGGGAAAGATGGGGGAAGCTTGTAAGGATTTATCTGGTAACCAAGTATATACATTTTCATTTTGTAGAAAAATTACTAATACCATAACAGCCAATGGGTTGGTTTTATTATGTGCTTCCCGAGCTCCTCATTGTAGTTTCAGCAATATGAGGAGCCCTGCAAGCATGCAATAAAAACAGAGCAGACTTCGTGCTTGCCTTATTCATTGATGTCTCTGGCACAAGGCAAGTTCTGTTCAAATAATCACTGAGGGCTGGTGGCATGCTCTCTAACCTTGAATGTGAAGGGATTGGAGAGGGAGGAGAATCCTTTCTGCCAGGGGTTTAAAAGAAAATAATGTTTATTCACAATACTTTTTAGGACATAAAGACTTTTATTTAAGATTTACAAGATTGCTGGTAAGGATGATTCATAACCGAAGTCCAGTTTTCCTTAGGGATTAACCACCATGGTTTGTTTTTTGTTTTTCTAGCATAGCAACTGAATTTCATCATTCATTTTGTCATTTAGCAATAGAAGACAACTTCACCAAAGAAGCTCACAGTACGAGTAAAATTGGAAGTAAATGGAAGCCATATGTTGTTGCTATAACTCCAAGGTTAAAAAAAGCTATAGTTTTGGCTATTGCCTTTTATTCTAAGTAGAAAGAAGGTAAAGAATGCTTTTATTATCAATAGCTGTACATTTTTAAAACACATAGTTATTTATTTTGTTAATGGCAGTGTGAAGAGCACATGACCAAAGTGTTCAGAGCAAGGCTGATGTCTGGCAGTAATCCATTTCTTAACTTATGTACAACTGTGGAGTTATTAATGCTAGTCAGGTTATGTGCAAGGATTCAGGAAAATTCTTTATTCCTCATTGACTCCTGACAGTTATTGTACCTAGGAACTGGGTAACGTGTTCTGAAGTGAGCAATTATGGAAATGTTTACTTCACTGGCTGCATGTAAATGTGTGCAGAGAATGTACCAGAATTTTTCCTTGGGGGTATTTAATTCTCTCCAGGGCAATGAAAATCAAATGATTTCTTTTTTTTTTTTTTTCAAAGCTGTTTTTTTTTTTTTTAAGTGTTATAATGCAGCTGAATAATGATGAATGCAGTAGAGGAAAAGGAGAGAGGGAGAGCAGAGAGGAAGGGCGAAGAGTGAGCTACCAACAGATCTGGAAAACAAATTTCACTATGGCAGCTAAAACCCAAAAGGAAAGAGTTGAGGGTGGGGGTGGACAGAAGGCTAGCACTGTGAGGGACCAAAGTTTGCTGGGGAAATGATGGAAAATGACTGCTCTGATATTCTGTGGTAGTACAGTGGTGCTTGTAATACATTTATCTTTGTAAGAACTTAAGCAATTGGCTCAGTATTGTTCACATCGAAGGGTATCACATTTGCTTGTTAATTAAATGCAGTATCAGTGCTTACTGTCCCTGAACAGTTGGGGGAAAAATCCAAATATGTATGCAGAGTTATGAAATTTCTGTGCATGCAAATGGATTTTGTACAAATCACAACCAGATTATTAATGTTACACAGTAGAGGTTTCTCCTTCTTCTGTTTCTTCTTTCCTCATTTTCTGCCAGGTTTACAGGTCTTCTTATTGAGAGACATTTTCAGTATTCTTTCTTTTGTGAAAGGAAGAAATCATGGGAATTAAGAGATTTAATGTGAATCAAAATGAGATGTTTTCAGCACAGTGACATTTCTAAAGCAAATGAGTTTCTGTGAAAGTCCATTATAGAGAGCTCCAAGCAGGTGGAATCTTAATGCTTAGAAAAGAAGTTGGATGCCTATGTGTGAATCTGAAGTCACATAGCACTTAGAGGAAGACTGGCTTCAGTTTAACGCTCTTTCTGAGCAAAATTACTAGCTGTACCAAAGTAATTTTTAAAATTTCCTGCAGATATTTTTTACAGTAGTGAAAGTAAATATTAGTTTAAATTGGCCTCAGTGGTCATATGCCTGTCATTAGTATAGAGTTAGATTACATTAATAAGAAGTAGTTGCTGACCTTTACACTCTTTTTTTTTTTCCTGATTTCTCCTGAATTTCTTAAGGAGGGGTTTCATAAAAAGGGTTTTTATGTCTTGCAGAAAATTGAGTTTTGTAGACATTACCTAACTCTTGATTTGTCACACTGGGATCAATAACATTTCGCTGCTCTTAAACACACAGAATCACAGGGGACACATAATGTTTTTTATAAGTGCAGTAAAGTTAACGTGTTGTTGAAACAAAAACTCCTCTGACAGTCCTGTAATAAGTACACTCTGAAACTAGCAAATTATCTGTAATACTAGGAAAGGCAGGAAGAGCGCTTAAGAGTACAATGTGTACGTTGTTGGCATTAGGCGCTGCAAGAATAAGAAATTAGGATTCGCTGCTCTGTTTTCAGTTGCATGTCAGGATGATTATGGAGAGTCAGTTTTCTCAGAAGGGAAGCCGACCAGGCGCCCCCAGGAGTGTTTCTCGAGGCCACATTTTTTACCAAGTTTGCCTGGTATGTTTGGTCTCTTTGTTCTTGGAGGAGATTCTGTATTAGTTACAGAGCAAAAGCCCTTCCCTTATAGCAAAGAAGGTATTTTAAGCTAGATAAGAAAAATGGGCCATTTTCTACTCCTCTCCCCAAAGTACATGCCTGGTCCATCAATTTTCTTTTGGAATACTCACTGATATTCTAAAGATGTCTTCAGCAAATGTAAGTCCCATATGATGTAATTTGCAAAAGATATTTGGAATAGAAATCACCCTTGTATGTGCTTTCATTTCCTCAGTCCTGGGAATCCGAGAGGGGCTCGTGTAGGACCCGAGGAGGTGGGCACAGGTTTAACCACTGAGATGCTGGGGCCCATGCTGCCTCGTCCAGAGCGCCCCCCCTTCTGCTTCATGACACTCCTGAGTCCCCTTTTGGGGCCTCCAAATCCCCGTTTCCTTTCCCCTTAGGACATTTAGCCATCACTCAGATTCTGTTTTAAGAACAGGAGAACTACAGCTTATTTTGAATATGAGAGATATGCAGTCCATAAGATGTTACTGATTCATGAATGACCTTTATTTTGTGCCCCCCCAAAAAATATTCCTTCTCTCTAGGAATACAATGGTGGTAGCCCCGATTGGAAATCTGTTGAGATTGAGAAGAATGGGTGTTTTGTTGGTAAGAGACAGTGGCCCTCCTCCGTGTGCCGCGGTAGGTAGGGCCAGGAGCTGGGAAGGCTGCCGTGCAGACCTTGTCATTTTACGGAAGCTGGTGCTGTTTCCCCCTTCCACAGTTTGCGGAGAATGGAGTTTTATGTTCATTTAATAATTATCCATTTTGGTTGTACTTGTCGGGGAGAGCTTCTTGAGCTCCATCAGTTTTTCAGAGAAGCACCACTCAAGCTCTTCTGCTGAAAATGTTTTTCCTTCCCTGCCTTCACTTCATTCCACTCTTCCCCTTATCGACGCTCTCATCAGTGCCAGAGCTCTTCAGTATTCCACTCCTGTCCTTTGTGAAGTGATTTTGCCCAGACACGTCTGGCTCAGGGTGAAGTGCCCTCCCCTGAGAGCGCGCACTGCAGCCCCAGGTCGCCAGCACCATGAATACATTATTATCCCAATTTCCATCCTGTTGCCACGGCAGCACTTTTGGAGCTGCTGGGTTATTAAGTCGTACATCACTAATACCCTGATATGAGCAGAAGTTGGATTTAATATCGGCCTTTGATCAGATTACCTCCCAACAGTCAGCTGTCATTAGAACATTCCTTTGCTCATTATACCCTCAGAGCTCTGGCCTGTGTAGCAAAAGGGTGGCAGGCCTGATACATGGAGGCAATTTCAAGCCTGGGCCTTGCACTGTACACTTAATTTATTTTCTGACCTTTTTGTGATTTGGGGAGATTCTGCACAGCCATGTGTGAGCATGCGTGTGTGAGTGTAGGAGTGTGTCTGTGTGTGTGTGTGTGCATGTGTGTGAAGTGCCACTACAAAATCTACCTGTAGTCTTGTAGGTGGCAGATAGAGGTATGTGTGAGGGGTGGTTGTCTTTTGCCAAGTGATACTGTACTTTGTTGGAAAGTGTCTGTTTTCAGCCTATCCTCGGGTAATGTATAAAACATGGTGCTTCAGGTAGAGATGAAGGGTAAACTGATGTCCCTCTAAATGGCCAGCCTGTGTATGCACCTAACACTTCACTGAGCAATCTGTCAACATGTCAGCAACACATGTTTTATAAAAAGCCTCCAGTGGGAGCAAAGGCTCCTGCCAGGGCTTAGGAAATGCTTTGAATTCAGCAGATTTCTATTGCTGGAGTCCCCCGAGGTTCCTTTTACAATGCCTACATTTCAGAAATTTGAACTTGGGACCCTTAGGGGGTTCTCTCCGAATGCCTGAAAATGTAGAGTTATATTGTTGCGTGTCCCCAAGCGGTCTTTACTAATACCTGAATTCGGAGAAGCTGGAAATTACAGAGCTCCCCAGGGGGAGCTTTATCCACACCAGGAAGAAGAGAATAACTCTGCAGGGAGATTGCTTAATGCATTGCTGAAATAAAAGAATTTGAGAGAGATGGGTTGAAGTGTTTTTTTTTTTTTTTTCTTTTTCTGGCCACTCCTTCAGCTTAGCTAAGTCCTTAAAGACAAAGTCAGGGTAAGGAAGCAGCTGGGCTCTTTTTAATGAAATTTTAGATGTGGCTTTTGAAATAGTCAGATGCCTGATGCCTGTGTGTGTGTGTGTGTGTGTGTGTGTGAGAGAGAGAGAGAGAGAGAGAGAGAGAGAGTGAGATAGAGCACGCACACATGAGTGTGTGTGTCTGGGTTATTATTCTTCACTAGAAACCTCTTTTGTTTACATGCAAAAAGTTATTTCCATTTTTAGGTACATCATCAGTTTTGTCTTGTTTCCTCCTGTCCTGAGCTGTTTCTTTTTTTTATACTCCCACTGTACCTGTCTCTCTCACTTGGAAATATTTCTTCATCTTCTTCTCTTTTTTTTTATGATGCTTTTCTTTTATTACATCTGCCTGTCATGCTTTGTACTCTTCCCTTTTCATAACTTGTGGTGTTGTTACTTTCCCTTCCAACTCTCACTACTCTATTGGAGACTTTTCTTTATTCCAGTGACTCGCTCTCTCTCCTTTTTATTTTCCACCAGCCTTCAGCAACTTCTCTCTTCTCGACTCACATTTTGGAAACACTCAGGTATTTCTGGGCGTCTTCTGGTGGAAGCATTTCACTGATTTTTTTTTTAATGGGTGACCTCTTGTTATTTTGATGCTGCTGAGTTTTATCAAGAGAGTCAGAGTGCTTTGGCAATTGAGCATAGATACACAGGTTCTAAAATGAACTGTGCATTTATTTAGGATGAAAAGTAGTTACAGCAGTGGACCTAGAATGCATGCACATCAACATAATACACACATACATGCATTTCAGTGTACATCCTACATGCAGACGTATGTATTCACTCATCACTAGGGAGAGTAAAGGGGTTCCATTCTTAAATTTCTTAGTGAATGAGAAAATGTGAAGTCCATTTCTGCTCTTTATTATCTCTGGTAAGGAGAAAGAAAAATATCCTCGTTGTGTGTGCACATTTCTAGATCTTTCCGTGGCTGCCTTTTGACACCATGTCACCTGACCTTATCAGGAGGGAGCTGGGGGCTTGGGCTCATGTTTACCCAGACCCCTCCTGGGACTGAACGCTACCTTTGAGTCCACCTTCTTTCAGTTTTACAGACAAAGACAAGGAGAACATTCTCACAGAACTCAGCCTTCTAGTGTAAAACAGTTCCAGCTGTTGCGGCTCATGAATTCTTTTTTTGGGGGGTGGGGGTGGGGGGGGAAAGCGTTGACTTGTTTTTTAGGTGTGGCTACATTCATAGAGCTGTCTCCAGACATTGATTTTTTTTTTAACTGATTCAGTTTAAAAGTGGTAAGGGATTAAAACACCCACTGTTTTGGAATTTGGCAGATTATTATATTTTAAGCTCTAGTCAACTATGGCAGGAAGGATTCAGATCTTTAGTTTTGAAGGTGGAAAGGGTCTGATGTTTTCATATTTTCCCCCAGTTTACAGTATACTTAGGTTATTACAGCAGCACCATGTTATTTTATATTTTAAATTTAAGATCATGTTTAGCTCGTGAATAATTCACTCAAATGCCTTCTGAAAAGCTTTCTATTGAAACATCAAGACCATGAAATTAATTAGACTAAATGCAGACACATAAACTTTGATGGGGGTATAGTTTGTGTTTTTAAACTAATGCTCGTGCTGATACAGCTACTACCCTGTGAGGGTTTTATAGGAGTATTTATTGCGGCTCCGTAATTGGGGACCCACCTCAGCTTTTAATTAGCCACTGTTGGACCAGAGATGAGGAAGAGCCCTTGAGTTAGACTCAGATTGCGACCCTTGCTAAGTGCTGGCTAAGTGCGGGTTAAGGTCAGATGCACCGAGTGGGAAGAGTAGGCTTCTATGGTGTGCAGAGCCAGGTGACTGGGGAAGGCAACTTTTCAAAGTTTGATGAATGGTGGAGACTCTTCTCTGAGAGACAGAGAAGAAAGTAATGAGTTGAGGTGATTTTGATATATGTGAGAGGACTGAGCCAGTCTTCCTGTGAGATTTTGGCTGGACTCTCATTGGGTAGAGTGCTTGCCTTGTTGGTGACACAAAAAAAGGTGCCAGCTGCCTTTTGGATGAAGCAGGCACACTGTGGTTAAAGTCATTCTCTGTGCATTTAATGCATTTGAGGAAAGGGTTTTATGCCTAAGCACTTTTAAGTATACACTGGAACACTTGAATCTGGCGCCCTAAAAAATTTAAAAGCTCTTTTATCTGTGCTCCACGTGGTGCCTTTCACTTAGAAATCTTCTGTGTTCTTTGCTATCCTTGTCAATCAAAAAGTGCCCTATTCTTGCTGGATTTTTTTGTGTTGTTTTTCTTATTTGCAGGTGTCCCTGAAAAAGCCCTAAAGGGGAAAAAAAAGCAGAATTTCTTACTCAGATACTATTTCCATTTTAGGTGTGGCATTTTGTATATAATTTAACTTCATATTTTTTAGGCTTCTGACTAGCCCTTTCAAAAACATTCCTCTGCTAGCTTGTCACATTGGTGATAGGATATTGTTTTTGGCACATCCACATTGCCTTTCGTTCCCCTCCCCCACCACGTGTTGGGTGTGCTCACGCACACACACACACACACACACGCATGCACGCGCATGCGTGTCCGCACATTAATTCTGTATTTGGCCAGTCTGATGGAGTACAGCTCTCTGACTTCTTCCCAGACACTGACCTGTATTACCTCTAAACCAGGCTGTGTCTCCTCTAAGGCGTGGTGGAGGGAAGGACCAGTTCAAACTTTGTTCCTGGTCCAGTGGCATGATGTGATGGGCACATAGTGCTCAGCCTTGGGTACTGTTGACATGCTTGTTTCTCTTCCTGCTCCTCTCGGCCGACCCTGTCATCCCTGACCCTCCTCTTGTCTTTCCCCTCTGCATACATCTTCCTTTTGTGTTCTCCACTCTTATCTTGCTGCACCTGGCTCAAGGCACCCAATGCCACTAAGAAAAGTTTTGGGAAGGTTTGGCTGGAAGAAATGTTAACAAAAATACTTAAAGATGCTCCATGTTCTCAATTTTACTCTCCAAACTCTACAGTGTTTTGGAAATGGAACCTAGGAGTTTTTTCAGAAAGCCTTGGATTCATAAACAGAATTGTTCCAAAGTCCTAAAGCGGGGAGGGACTTCCTAAAAATGTACTTCTTCTCTCAGAAAAGGTGCAAAGGCTATTTTCAAGAGTCTTAAAAACAGAATCCCATTTTGAACAAAAGGTAAAAAATCTTTGCCCAGGGTGTGAGAGGATTTTTTCTGCTAGTTTTAGGCCAGCAGGACTCTAATAAATGCTGATTAAGTACCGCCTGTGATTCCTTCTGTTATTTTTGCCCACATGCTTTATTAAAGCCACCTGCCTGATAAGATACTCCAAACTGCACTGGGCAGTCACAAGCGTCTTAAAGTGTGCCACACGTATATTATAGTGTTCATAAAAGAAAAAAAAACAGATTGCTTGAGCACAATTTCTAGCTCCACCTTTTAATAGCTGTGTGATTTGGAGAAATTACTTAACCCTTCTGTGCTTCTGTATCTATAAAATGGTGCAAATAATCATACTCTTCTCATAGGATTTCCTTGATAAGTAAAGATATTACTCATTTCAAACACAGTGTCAGTTTAGAACACATAGTAAGTATTCAGTAAGCATTAGCCATACACTATATAGAGTAAATCATTTTTAAGCCTTTCCTATTTTCCACATTCCACATTTCCATAAAATATATCTTGTGGAATAAACTTTGTAACTCATGATGTGAGTCAGCAAATTGAATTTGGGTCAAAGTTTTGCTTCCAGATAGAGAGTTAGACCTTTCTGCTTATTACCTTATGTGTGCAGGAATGAGAACATTCCCTCACTCTACATTATGTTTAGTGCTTGTGTTGAATAACAATAATAACAAAATCTAAGTAGCTTTACACAAAGAATACTTCCATCACATGGGTTTTAGACTTCTTGTTTCTCTCATTGTTCTCTATTTCTGGTTGACCATGAACGAGTTTCTGTGGATACAGTACCATGCAAACCAATTAATGATGGAGGAGTGTGGGACACTTACTTGTTGTGGGATGCTGATTTCTGTATCTCTTGACTCCTCACCCTGAAGTCTGTTGCTTGTTAATAGGGTATAAAAGGAATTCCACAACCAGGAAGTAGAAAATGAGAGCAGTGCAGGTGTAAGAAGTGATTTGTGTAGATTGATTATAAGTGAGGGTTTGCTAGTCCGAGGAGGAGTGGATTTGGGGATGAGATACTGGGGTATTTCTTACAAGCCCTTGTATTGAGGTGATTGGATCTGTGATTGATATTTGTATATGTTATCCTTGATTGCCCCATTGGAACTACTCCTTTGGAAACATATCCCCCTAAAGATCAACAGAATTCCATTCTTCCCAATGGGTCAATACAATCTACTTCAGTGTTTAATTATTATACACGGTAGGGATCCCTGGGTGGCGCAGCGGTTGAGCGCCTGCCTTTGGCCTAGGGCGCGATCCTGGAGACCCGGGATCGAATCCCACATCAGGCTCCGGTGCATGGAGCCTGCTTCTCCCTCTGCCTGTGTCTCTGCCTCTCTCTCTCTCTCTGTGACTATCATAAATAAATAAAAATTTTTTTAAAAAATTATTATACACGGTAAAGGAGTGGCCAGACATCAGTGAGGCTTGTGTCAGAGTTTATATGTTATGCTTCTAGCTTCCAGAAAACCTCCCAAGTACTGAATGTGGCTTCACTGTGTCTTCCTTCTTTGTTTCTCACTTTGAAAGCAGCCTGGAGTCCTTTAGAATCTAGTCAGATGGTGTGTGGTTCTGGTCCTGACTTTTTTGTGTGTGTCTGGGATTGAATAAGAGGGTAGAGTCCCATCAGGTAAGGATTACTATGTATGAAACAGACAAAAGGAAGAGATACAAAGAGATATTCGAAAGAAGTCTTGTTTCTCTTCTTACATCCCTTTGCATTCCCTATGAAAAAACAAAGAAGGAGAGTCTGTTTGGAAAAGAGCGTGTGTGGGCGAGCGTGGGTATGCGTGCGTGTGTGAACTGTTATAATATTGTCGTCTGCACTCAACTACAATGTGGGTGTTTAGCCTTTACATTTGTTACTTAATAATGGTGTGTCTTTATTACATGTATACGTTTGAGGCATTTCTCTGACATTTTCCCCTAATAATGTCAGTGCTGGGAGTGTTTGAGACAGGGTGGCCATCTGTCAGGGTTGCAGAGGAGAGACCAGGGGATGTCTGCATTGGGTGGTGGCTTGTGAGGGAGCATTGAGCGTGACGTCCTCCAAGGATCCTTCCAGCTCTGAGCCTGTGATTCTGTGAAATAATTTGGCTCTAATGTAGTGCCAGGGACATTTTTTTTTGAAACCTAATATGATATCATATCCTTTATCAATATATTGTATCACTGCAGTTTGTGACATTATGCTGTAAAATGCTAGACCATAAAAGCCTATAATTTATAAGGCTATATTAGGTACTTACTTTATGTATTATAGCCTGATAGCCTTATAATTCAACATTGCCTATCATTTATTCTATATATAATTCCATGGAGGGTTCTGGTGACATTATAAACCACAAAAGCAGAGCTCAAGTGGTTAGTCATTAGAACCCCAAGATAGAAATACCTTGTATTACATTATTCAGTATTTATTATTTTCCATAATGTGAAGTTAAAACACTTGGGCTTGAAACATTTTCTATTTACATTCCACATCACGGCATTCATATACATGTCAATCAGAAGTGCTCTGGTTGAGTACCACATCACAACCATATGTGACCTTGTTTTTGTTTAAAATATATGTTTGTTATACAAGGATGTGTTGTCCATCCATTCCTCCGCATAACAAGTTTTTCCCCTGACTGGTTATCAAAGAGGAAATTCTGCTGCCCCATCCGTTGTGAAGTTTTTTTGTTTTGTTTTGTTTTGTTTTTTGGTTGTTGATCCCTATTAACTTAGGGAGAAGCAAAGGACATTAGTTTTTGAATGAATTCTAAGTCATTCATACAGAGCGTGGTCAAAAGTAAATACTCTACAAGGCTCTTCTACACAAAAACCACTGAAGTGTTGGTAATGGGCCAAAGGCTGAAGTTATACTAACATATGTTGAAATGCATTAGATCATTATTGTAGAATGCTGTAGTATATTTGTATAAGTTGTCTCTGTGTCCAAACTAATTACATAATAACTTTGATTGATGTAATCCTCTTACATAAAGTTGGTTCTTGTTTTATAAACAGTGCTGCCCTCTCTTCCGTTCCTTACTCTGTTCCTCACGCCCCCTCTTTACCTTCTCAGGGACGTTTTGATTATAGAAGTCGTGGGTGACATGCCCTATTAGGGTGCCAGCAGCAGCCGGTATATTTCAGTTGCTTTCAGAATGAAAGTTCAGCTCCTCCCTCCCCTGTCCCCGCACACCATCCCCCCCCACCCCCCTACCCCCACTCCATGACTTAGGTGGTTTTTCCTTGAGATTCATAGAGACTGAAAGTTTAGAAAAAGAGAAAGATGACTAAAAGTTAATAAAATAACTGAGTTATAAAGTAACTGAAGCCAACCTACTGTAAAAAATGACCTGTTTTATGACACCACATTATAATAACTATCACAGTGGTGAGCAGCTCTGTAGAGGATCCATGGTTATAGTCATTTATTATTTGTTAAAAGTGGAGGAAGAGAGAGAGAGATTAAAAATGAAGAAGAGGAGGAGGAAGAACCAGGAGCAGCCAGCTGAGCACTTTCACTTTAAACCACAGTGCAATTTCTTTTCCAGCCAGTAAGTGACTTGAAAGTAGTATTGAGAGATAAACAACCTAAGCGAAGGCCTTGGATTCTTGCCATTTGGTAGGATCTCCATTAAGGGATGAAGTTGCAAGACTCTCTTGAGTTTTATCACAAGTGAGGCTGGGCTCTGCGGGTCAGTAAAGTGGGTAGCGGTTTGTTCCGGTCACGGGCAGTGGTGGTGTAGGAACCAAACTATCTGCATTAGCATTAATGGGGCTTTAGTAGCACAAATCTCTTCAAATTGATCAGAGAATAGACCCCTCAAGGAGAAAAATGGATATGAGTGGGATTTTCAATTTACTTGAATGTCCTCTTTGTTAGAAATACTTATCTTTTTCTTCTTTGTCATTTGCTGAGGCATTTACTGATGAGTAAGTAACATGGAACATTACAAATATAAGAACTTGGATTCTCCATAGAGGACTGAGATTTTAAGTGCTGTTCAAGATACCTGGTGTAGGGAATACTGGAAACACCACGTTTTGGGTGGGTGAATAGCAAGTCTCTCCATTTTAGCACTCATTTGCATTTCCTGTGCTGTCATATTTTGCTGTGGCACCATTCTCTCTAAGTATTGCATTATTGACTTAAAAGGTGTCATTTTCCCAATGACGGAGGTAAGGAAGTACATTTTCTTTGTTTCATAATTTGCACACAGATTGAAAAAGACTTACCATTGTCACAAAATTTGGATATGATGGATCTTGTATTTTAACTGGATTGTGGGTGTAGGGAAATCTACCGGCACATTAACTTTAATGGAAAATTGTGGCATCCTTGACAAATATTTTGAAAGTTAAGTCATGTTAGTTTTCTTCTTTTTCCTCCTATTTTTTAAGGCCTGATCATCTTTGACTCTTTATTCTTCTGTGTCATCACGAATGGTTGTTAATTTAAGATGATTGTGACTTCAGTAATAGTTGTATTTAGTGTAGTGGTTTTCACCCATAAAAAAGAGAGCACAGATATTAACTTCAGTTTTTTGATCCTGAGTTGAAACCAAGCAACTTGATGAAACACCGACTTTGTTTTACCTGTGTTCCCCACAAAAAGGCAAGAAAATGACTTTTGGCATGCATTTTTACTCTTCCACGAAGGCATTTGGCGCCCAGGTGTTTGTAAGTACGAAGATATATGTACACTTTACTTGAAAGTGGAGGCTCTGAGTTCCACTTTGATGTGACCCACTAATAATGGTTAATTTAGAAACCCAAATTAGATTTAGGTAGTTTTGTTTGTCTTTTTGTTTTGCCCTAAGCCAATATCTCTCTCACTTGCGGCAGATGAAAACCTTGCTAGGTGGGTGATAGGAAAGGAAAAGAACATTGTGTTAAAGCCAGGATATCCAACAAGGGAATGAATAAGAAGGGTGAAAAGGTTATGATATTTGGTGGGCTTCTGCTAAGAATAGGTATATAATATTTATATTCTTTTTTGTAGGTGTTCTGTTGCAGATAGATGTATTATATTAAAAATAATCTCCCATTTGACTCTTAGTTTAGAATTAATAATGACTAATTGTGTTTTTCTGGATGTAAAATTAATGTGGACTAAATGGATTGACATTAATAGAACTTCACTAACTTTTTCATCAATATAAAAGGAAGTGATATCTATCTATCTATCTATCTATCTATCTATCTATCTATCTAACTATTCCCATATTAATGCACTTTGGAAGAGGCAGCGTAAAAGTGAAGTGCAAGATATGTATTAAGCATATCTCACTTTTGCTGAGCTCTCTTCTTGAACTAGGCAGGCAGCATTAATGCATTATGTTCATATGTTGAGGGAAATGAGACCCCTAAGTACTTCTTCACTATCCAAGTATCCATTCTGAGGAAAGCTCTCTCCTCTCTCTCTCTCTCCATGTATTCGCATTAAAGTGATATTTTACATTGCTTAAAAATTATGTGAGTGTTTGTTGCTGTTGTGTAGGAAGGAAATAAATCAAGGACTTTTGTGGGATTTTAAATTCTTCCCAAGAGGAAAGAGCTAATATTAAGACCTTCACAAGTGGGATTAATTTTGTGTATCTCTCAGGAGCCTATTGGGTATTATATTTATACATTATAAAATGTGTTTTGATATGCCTTAAATTAATCTTTTTCTATCTGCAGGTGAACGTGACGGCAACCATGTGTGTCTGGGGTGGGGAGGAGGAGCAGATAAGGAGGTGAAGAGAGAGGTGATAAAGCCCCTCCTGTCCTGCGAGGAGGAGGACGTGCATGTCATTGGTCTGATATTCAGATCATTTTCTGTGGTGCTCTGAGTTAGCCTCAAAGGCAAAGCTAACCTGTATGGTAGAACTACAAGGCAAAATTCTCCATGTTGTCCACTATACCCCTTTCTCAATTTTGCTTTTCAAATGTATGCCCTGAAAAGTGAGCTCACTTCGCACATGCTGCTGGTGGCCGTTTGCCAAACTCTATGCTGCTCCACCATCAATAGCGGCTTCCCTGGACATCTTTTAGCAGATGCTGTCAACTCATCACCTTTCCCTCACCCCCCTCACACTGCCTTCATGGCTCACTGCGTGTGTTGGTGCTCATGTGTCAAGGGGAAGGGCACAGCTGCAAAAAAGGGTCACCCCTGGAGGCCTGAGCTTCCTGTCTCCCTGGTGCAGGCAGCCCTGGTCAGTCTCGCCCTGTGACCCGTTTCCCCTTCCTTTCCTTATATTTGTTTGGCAGGAAAGCCCATTGGTCCCAGTGCAGAGCACTGCCCGTTGGCTAATGGAGAGAACAGAGGGAGGGAGCAGTCTCTGAGAGTGTTGTGTTTTGTCATCGCGTGTAGGTAACATACAGTGTTGGGAGTCAAAATGTGTTATTTCAAAAGTAAGATGTAGTTTTGCAGTCTGATCAAGAATCTCTGCTATCTTAAGAGTGGATGCGGTACATGTGACATCATGACTGCATGAGCAGTTGCCTGGGTGGCCTATAAATCAAAATGTAAAGATTCTGTGAGTTTATTTTCATTTGGTCACAAGTTTGGGTCCATCTAGACTACTCAGCCTACTATAGCTCTAGATTGTAGTAAAAAAAAAATGCTTATTTATTTCCCTCTTAGTGATCTCCTTGGCTTCATCTTCTTTTTTTTTTTTCTCCTTTTTGCTCCACAGCTGTATTGAAAGAAATTTTAAAGTTCATCCTTTGCAAACCCTCAGTTACATGATAGAAAGGTTTATTCAAATGTCTGTCATACTCTTGCGAGTTTTATCACAGCAGGTTCCAGTAGCCCCACAAATCAGCAGGAAATCCACCGTAAATTTTTCAGTTCCTTGATGATTGAGTGTTTGCACTGTAGCAAGTTTTTTTGGCAATATTTTATAGGTTGGATAAAGAATTTGTTTTGAATGAAAGCCCAGATAAGGTTTGTAAGTTTTTCTCTTATTCTTCTGTATTTCTGGATTTTTTTCCTTTGGGTTTGGAACATTTCTTTCTCTGTGCTCTGATGTTTGGTTGAACAGTAGGGTACTGAGGTACTCACCATGCCTGACAGACATAAAGTTAAATATACAACAATGAGGAAGGAATCTAGGGGACAAGTCATAAGTCCCATAACAGACTTTAAGATGCTGTAAATATATTCAAATGACAACTCTCCCATCCACTAGACACAACATCTTATTTCATTTTGAAAACAAGTCTGAAGAATGCCCCAAGAATCTTACGTTGAATGTCTGGCAGCATGCAAGTATTTCTTCGTTATTCCATACAACCTGCCCACAACTGTATCGTAAATATAAGTAGGTTCAGCTGTATTGAACTTTGTTACATTTTCCTTCCAGTGAGACTAGCCCTCCTCCCATTTTGTTGTGGTGGTGGATTCCCTATCATCCAATAGTATGTGATCTTTGAAAAATATTTGTCAATGAAATTTTAATCATATACCACCCACCATTATTAAGTAGCACGTGTTTAATAAACCTGTTTTTTTTTTAACAATATGGTAATGGTTTCCATTTTATATAGTTAGATGGTAACATAGTAGAATCAGCTGATTGTAGGAGGATTTAAGCAGCAGACCTCAGCAGTTGAATCTGCTGTCTGGTCATTCATGCAACATCTACCTGGGAAATGATCCTCACTTTCTCTTCAGCCAGGCTGAAAAGCACCATGACTGCTGACCCTACAGAGAGACTGTGGATTTGCTGGTTTCTTGGTATCCTTTAAAAGCTAAGGAATCTCTTCATTACAGGATTGATAACTTTTATAGTAGAGGTTCAGGAAGCCAAAGCATCAGTGATGTGCATCATGGTAGAAGGTTTTTCCCTTGCTCTTTGGGCAGGAGAAAAGGCAAGGGGGGGCAAGGAGAGATAGATTCCATGTTCAATTCTTCTACTTTTGTTTCTGAGCTTCCATGAGTTGTTTAATCTTACAGCATAATTATCTGTGGGATGATACCTTTGAAATATTAGGGCCCTTCTGCTCTGAAGTTCTGAGGTCCCACCAATATTTCTTTATTGCTTTAATTATTAAGAGTAAGGAACTATAATCAGCCCAGCCCAAATTAACCATCATGGTTAGGTGGCAGATTTCTTAAAATGATGTCTCTAAAGGATGCACCATTGGATTGAAACTTTAAAAAAAATTTTTAAAAAGAGCAGCTCTAGCTAATTTAAAATCTTTATGATTTATGAACATATGTACTAAGTGGTTGTAACAGATACTTATTTAGTGCTCTTTATGTCCCAAGCTCTGTTCTAAGTACTATATACACTTCTATGACAATCTGATTTAGGTATTGTTATTAATCATCCCCATTTTACAGATGGGGAAGCTGTGGAACAGAGAGGTTAAATAACTTGTCCAAAGTTGTGTAAGTAATAAATGATGAAAGTGGAATTTGAGCTTAAGCAACCTGCCTTCAGATTCCTTGCTCTTAACTCCCATACCAGGCTACTTCTGCGACAGCCACATTTGTCCTTTTCACTACAAAGCACAGAGGCCCTCCTGTTACCACTGCTAACATTCACTATTGTTCAACAAAAGTTTGACCTTTTAAACATGAGAGCATATGGAACTGGAGTAAGGCAGCCTTCCCAATAGGGGCTATCCAGCTTGTATTGTGGCTACCTGTCAAAAATTTCTTTTCTAACTCCTTAATCTTTTAAACATGTTATAGGGATTTGAACTTTATTAAGAGTCCTGGTAGTCACTGTGCCTTTGAGAGGGCTAAGTTGCTATTAGTCATTCACAAATCAGTGGAAATTGATTTAATCAGATTGCTTTCCTTTCAAAGCTGGAGATCAATTGTATTGAGAGGATTGAATAGGCAGGACTGATGGATGAGAAGATGGATACATAGAACTCTGGAGGTCTGAATAAACCTGGGTCAAGTGTCTTAGCTGAGGGTCTTTGGGTAATAAGAGGGTTCTGATGTCATGGGGAAAGAGAAGCTAGGAAAACAGTTAAGTTTAGCAAAGAAAGCGGTAAAGTATATGGTGATTTAATTCATTATACAATCTACCGAGCGCCAGTCCTGAGTCCAAGAAAGGGAGAAGTAAATATCTAATTTTTCTCTACCTTCTTGTTCTTTGGCCTCCTCTTTTCCCTCAGATGCATTGTTCCCAAAAGACAACCCCTAAACAGGTATTTTGAATACTACAGTGAAGCACACCTGGAGTTAAGTAGTTGCTTGTGCATGTGCATTTGTATGTGTATGTGTGTGTGTATGAGAGAGAGAGGGAGAGAGAGAGAGAGAGAGATGGGAAACAGGGCTGGTTCTGGAAGCTTACTGCAATTTTGATTTTTGTTTTATAATTTTTAAAAACTGTATGTGGGACACCGGGGTGGCTCAGTGGCTGAGCATCTGCCTTCGGCTCAGGGCATGATCCTGGGGTCCTGGAATCGAGTTCTGCATCGGACTCCCCTGCAGGGAGTCTGCTTCTCTCTCTGCCAATGTCTCTGCCTCTCTCTCTGTGTTTCTCATGAATAAATAAATAAAATCTTAAAAAACCCCAAAAAACTCTGTATGTTACGAGTAACAGTTGGTTTACCTACACAATTTTAGAGGACAACTTATTAAAACATAATAGTAATATAAATAATAAGAACACCTATTATGATTTCACCTAATGAAGCTGTTTATTTTGACCCTTGATGACACGTGGCCTCTATTATTTCAATCCTGAGGAAGATGCGTTGACTCTGCCTGCAGACTCTGCTACCTCTGTTTTTCTCCTGCTGTCTTTTCTTCCTTTTCTTGGTGTGTATATTTCTTTACCCATCTTCACCCCTTCCTTCCCTTGAGTTCTTCCCCTTTTCCTCTCTGACTCTGTCTCACAAAATATCTAATGATATTTCCTTGATTTAACTGACAAATAAATAGAACTTTCAGGCTTTTGTTTAATTAATAATGAAAATTCCTGGAAGAAATAATCAACATAAAAATAAACCTGATGATGATGTAAATAGCACTACATAAAATTTGGTTTTGAATAAAATTGACAGAAGAATGAGATCTTCTAGACAAAATATAATTTATTCAGAATTTGAACCAGGGAAATTAAACTCAGCAGGAATATTGACCTTAAAAAAAACCCTCACAATATGTTTGATATCAACAAAAATTGATAAACGAATCAAATTATCTTTATATACTTTTAATAAAAATGAGTTTATCCTAGTGAAAATAATTACAGTGAAATAAGAACGACAATGGAAAATAATAGTTTATGCTATATAAGAAATTGATGAAGGAGTTTAATCAATTCAGTTGGGTTCACTCAAATTCTTTAATAATAAAAATTTCTCAATATTGACAAAACTCTGTTTAAATGCTTTTTTTTCAACATTTTCAGATTCAAAACATTGGAACAAAATGGCAGAATAAAAACACCAGGGATAAATATCCTAATCCTCTCATTTAATCCTTATGGCTCTACAAATTAGGTTGTATTAGCTTCACATTACAGAGGAGTCGCTGGTGCCCAAAGAGTTCAGAAAGTTGGAAACTGCTTGAACCAAGTATCTGATTTTCATACATCATAATGATGAGGGTACTTACACATTTTTATGGAAAAAGTACATTTTCTATCTGGAAAGAGTAAAATACTTTGGATACAAAAACATTTTATTACATGAAAAAATTTAGCCCTTTTAAATTTTAAATTGTTACAATATCACAGTCATGACTTTGATATTCTAATGAAAATTCTAATAACCTAGTCAAGCAGTTTTGCAGATAGGCTAAGAAAATTATTAGCCTAAAATTTTTTTTTCAATCTGAATAACTATGATAATATAATTTGATTGTGAGAGGAATTAGTAGTTTGAAGGGTGGATGAAATCAATGTTTCCTCTATGTTAGACACAGGAAACTAAGTTTAATTATCAAAGTTATCTTCCAGGTCTGGATGTGTTTATATTCCCTTTGCTTGGGGCTTAGTGAGCTTCATTCTTACCCTGGCTTTAAGAGATTTGAGATTTGTGGTAAGATATTCTTGTAACCTGAAACATTGCCTAACCAGTGTGTTGTTGAAAAATGCCAAAGCCAGTATGGCTGGCCCTGAACAATGCAGGAGTTAGGGGTGCTACCCCCCATGCAGTGGTAAGTCTGTGTATAATTTTTGATTCCCTCCCCCGCCAATTAACTACTAATAGCCTACTGTTGACTGGAAGCCTTAGTGATAACATAGTCTATTAACACACTTTGTATGGTATATGAATTCTTACAATAAAGTAAGTTAGAGAAAAGAAAATGTTATAAGAAAATCATAAGGAAGCAGAAATACATCTTTTAAAGATTCCTTTATTTGAGGCAGAGCATGCACACTGAGTGTGGGGGAGAGGCAGAGGCAAAGGGAGAAGCCCCACGGAACAGGGAGCTCGATGTGGGGCTCAATCCCAGGACCCTGAGATCCTGAGCTGAGCCGAAGGCAGACACCTAACTGACTGAGCCACCCACTCACCCTGAAGAAATACATTGATAGCACCCTACTGGATTTATTGAAAAAGTGCACATATGAGTGGACCCTCAGAGTTGAAACCCATGTTGTTCGTAATTTGAAAAGAGAGGGAGCTGTTCACTGGCTAGTTCTTAAAACCATCTCCCTCCCACTGCCCCTTCTCCTCCCCATTTCATAATTACACACCAAAAGCATCTAAGTTGACGTTCAGAAAATGTTTGAAAAAGGCAAAGCTTCTTCTTGGCAGTCTCTTTGCTCCCCTTCTCAATCCACTTTGCAACTCCTAATTCTCTCTATACATCCCTTGGCAGGTGTGGTGCTTTAGGCACCCTAAACCCACTCTGGGGTATTCTTTAAGTCATCCCTTACCGTACAGGGCCACGTACCCTCTTCCTATATATTTAGCTATACTTAGCTTCTGCTCTAGGTGGATTTTGTATTTTTCAATGTGCTCCGTTTTAGCTAAGTATTAAACAGTGTGGTCTTTTTCAGCTTATATTTATTTACCGTATCAAAAGGCTTACCGCTTTATTATTTTGATTGCTTGTTTGTTGCTTTTCTTAACCAGGGGGTCCATGAGAGCAGAGGTATTTTTCTTCTATCATGGTAAATAGTGTTTGTCGAATGGCAAATGAACTGCTAATTGAAGCAAATTCATGCTAAATGTTAATAACCAACAGAGTTTTAACCTTCCCAGACTTTTTCTTCTTCTTTTTAAGTTTTTTTTTAGGGCAGTTTGAGTTTCACAGCAAAGTTGAAGGGATTGCACAAAAATGTCCCATGTAACCCCTGCCCCCACCATATATGTAGCCCCCATTATCAACATCATATATGTAGCCCCCATTATCAACATCCCCACTAACAGGTGCATTGGCAAAACTCACGAACCTACATTGACATCATAATCACTCACTGTCCCTGGTTTACATTGTATTTCATTCTTGGTGCTGTACATTCTGTGGGTTTGGACAAATGTATAAGGAAGTATATCCATCATTTGGGTACCATACAGAGTATTTTCACTGCCTCCCCCCAAATCCTCTGTGCTTTGCTTATTCATTCTCCTTCACCTCCCTAACTCCTGGCAATCTACTGTCTTCTAGTTTTGCCTTTTCCAGAATGCCATATATTTGGAATCATATAGTCTGCAGCTTTTTCAGATTGTGTTCTTTCCTTTAGTAATATGTTCAGTAATATGCTGGATTCCTCATGTCTCTTGATAACTGGATCATTTCTTTTTGGTGCTGTATAATATTCCATTGTCTGGATGTACCACAGTTTATTTATCCAGTAATTTACTAAAGGATGTTTTGGTTGTTTCCAGGTTTTGGAAGTTATGAACAAAACTGCTATAAACATTCAGGTTCAGTTTTATAGTATGGTCATATATTTCAACTCCTTTAGGTAAATGCCAAGGAGTGTGATTGCTGGATCATCTGGTAAATTTATCTTTAGTTTTGTAAGAACTGCCACACTGTTTTCCAAAGTGGCTATGTACCATTTTGCATTCCCACCAGCCAAGGATGAGAGTTTCTGTTGCTCCACATCCTTGTCAGCATTTGGTGGTGTTGTGTTCTTGATTTTATGAGTAGTGGTAATCTTTTTGTGATGATGTTAACCTAGACATTTTGTATTTTGTAAAGATAAGGTCTGTCGTTTCAATAACCTAGTTGGTGTCTTTTGAGTGATGTAATAAGTGGCAAAAAAATCATTCAGTTATTGTGAGGGTAGACATTCTGGAATGTAGGAATCCCCGTAAAAGAGTACCATCCTGCAGGAATTTATAACTCTAGGGAAAGTATCCGCCTTCAGCTGTAACTGTTTTCTTAAAAAAAAAAAATCTAGTCTATATCTGAGCTTACAGATTCTCTGTAATTCCCACTTATGTTTTCAGGGTTGGTCTTTTGGAAGGGGTGTGGAAAACCAAATGGTACGGGGTGGAGCAGAGAAAGAAGTAGTTGTTTACAAGAACTATATATGGACTTCTTGTACTATCCTTTATAGGGCAAAAGTTATTGTCCATTGTACTACTATCTCTTAATTGTTTGTTTACTTAGCTAAGGGTTTTATAACCCTAGTAAAAACTGAAGAGTTTTGGGATGTTTGGTCTGTAGCTCTGTTTGTTTGGAAAAGCCTGGCTTCTTTAGTGCTGGTGAGGTAAAAGGCTAGAGTCCTTCTGCAAAACAGAGGGTGGGTGATAAGTTATGCTCAGAGTCAGCAGTTCTGGGCATGGCTTACATATATAGGACTTTCAGTGGAGCAGGTTTCTGTGAGCACATTCCACAGAGACAGGTTTATAGATCCTCACCTAGTCGGTGGGGGGAGAGTGCATATTGGGACTGGACGGCATCAGCTTGATCTTTTTGTTGAGTGGTTTAAAATTTTTTTTTAAATACACACACACGTGTGTGTGTGTGTGTATGTGTGTACCCCCTCTCTCTAACTCCTGCTGAGAGAGAGACAGACAAGGAAAAAGGTGAAGGGAAGGGGAGCAGAATCTGGAAGAAGAAGGCAGAGAAGGGGGAACAAAGAGAAGGAAGAGGAGGAAGAATAGGAACAGATGAAATATATTCTTTGGGCTTTTTTGTCTTTCTTGCTAACTGTTCATAAACATGGGGCCAAGTCAGCTCTATGCTGTGGCCAGGGAAGATGGGGATGATGGAGTCATTTGTGGAAAAGGCAACCCCGTGTGAGTCCTCTTCTATGTGCTAAGTATACTATGTGATAAGGATGACAGACCTTATATATTATGAAATTGAACAGGGAGGTGGAGGCGGTCCTATTGACTGAGGAGGGTATGGGGTGTTCTTGGAACAAGGAAGATGCAGTTCAGAATAGGGTTTGAGCAGTGAGCTTTAAAGCCCATCCTCTATCTCCTAATAATCAAACAGGTGAAGTATTTAATTATAAAAGACAAACTTGCTTGCCTTAAAGTTTCTGTTTTGCTAGTAACTGAAGACTCTGTGATGTAACAGATGTTGGACCAACCTTGTGATGATTCTGGACATGGGTTCCCAGAGAACCAAACTCCCTTTCAGACCCTCCCATTCACACCTTAGTAACTGTGCCGTAGCATTGCACTCACACTCCAGAAGACTAGAGCTGAGAGACCAAAGCAGGAAAAGCATCTTGCTTCCAGATTTTAGTATTTCACTCTGTTGCAATTGTGCCTTAATAATAGAAAATCTATATACATTATTTATAAAGCAACAGTTCTGTTTTAGTTGAATTCTGGTGACCTGTATTTTCCTACCCATACTCCGTTTGCAGTTTTACTCTCCATGTGCCTCACTATTTTTATTTGTACCTATGAATCTCATGGGGATTTTGAAGATTGAAGAGCTAACATAATGTTGGTAAAGCATTCTAAGCATTGAAGAGTTACAATAAGTATATATATGACGCAGGAGCGATGATAATAGTGGGAAATCCAATTCTTTCTCTGAGAAACATGCCAAAAAGTATAAAATTTTGTGATGGATCCTCAGCAATGGTAATAATAGCTATAATTTATTGAGAACTTACTCTGTGCTAGGCATATTACATTATGTTTTCTCCGTGCATTAAAAAAAAAAACCCATGAGGCTGAAATACATTTTTTAGATGAAGGTGCCGAGGGGCTGGAGAACAGATTGGGTAACTCGGGTAAGATTCTCTTCCTCCACCATCCATAGTCTTACCTTCCACGTATAGCCCCTTTTCTGATGCTACCTGGCCCTTTAAATGCTGACTGTGTGCCCCAACATGCACTAAATCTCTTACTTCACTCACTGAATCTGCCCAAATAACCTTATGAGAGGTGGATATTGATTTCGTTTTGTTTTTACCGTTTTATCTGTGAGGCATACGTATTTAATACCGGCACATGGTCAGTATGTGGCAGAGCTGGGATTTGAACCCAGGATGGGTCTGACTCAGGAGAATCTGGCATTTACCATTGCATCTTCTTGTCTACAGATCAAACCAGGTCAGCCCAAACAGCTTTCAGGAGTTTCCCGAGGCTTTCTGGAATAAACCTCAGAGTTCACCCTGCATTTCCTGCATGATTTGCAGCTGCTGAGCTTTGCAGCCCCCTCTGCCCTGCCCTCTACCGTGTTTCTTCTGTTGCAGACCCACATGTCCACAGCTCCTTGACCTGACCAAGCAGCTTCCCTCCCAGCTTGTTCCCATCCTATCATTTCTGTCTGGAGTCAATCTCCTCCTCCCCTCTTCTTCCTTCTAGTTTCAAGGTTGTTTACTCTGGGGAGGCCTTCGTGAAGCCCATGTTTAGGTGTGTCCCCTGTCGCATTCTTTTATAACACCTGTTGGATAATATCTGCCTTGTGACTACCCTATAAGCCCTGTCAAGTCTGCAAGACCATTGACTGCTGGATTCCCAGTCCCTAGTGTGGGGTAGGCCCTCGACAAATCTGGTGCACACATATGGAAGGAATGAATGGCCTTGATGCCAGTTTGCCCAGACCCCTGGCCACACCATCCCATTTCTGTGTCTTTGTTTCCCTCGCTGCTCCCTTCAGCCCTATTCTTCTCTCTACTTCTGGAAGTTGGTGCCCAGGGTGCCCTCTTCAACTACTTTGGGGATGACCTAATCTGATCCCCTGTTAGATATGAGCCCCTTGAGTACATAATAGCGTACATATTTGTTGGATTGAAGCAAATTGATACCATAACTCAGTCTTAAGAGGGTTTATTTCACAAGGGTCACAAGAATTGAATCAAAGGGCTGCTTCAAAAGTTTCTTTTCTGCTAAATTACAAATCCAAACTTGGCTAAGACCTGTAGCTAGAAGGGGCCAATTTAAAATAAGCTCATGGTTTGATCTTGCTCCCAGGGAGGAGGAAGCTGCCTCTCAGGCCTCCCTCCCAGTGCTGTCAGCTTGGGAGAATCAAGAGGAAAGACTCGTTCTCTCTTTAGTGCAGACTTTCTTGGCTGCCATGTTGATAAAACGCCGGATCTGAGAGCTTAGACTGCATCAGTGCCAATCTTTTGCTTACTGACTCTCCGGCACGGATGAGGCCTCAGTCTCCTAATCTGTAAAACCTCCTGGGTTTTTGTGAAGCATAAACAACTTGGCATATGTGAAATAGGTAGCAAGGTGCCTGGCCCATTGTGACTACTCAGTAAATGATAGCTCTTCTTTTTATTATAATGTCTTATACCTAAATAGGACTGGAGGTCTGCAGAACATTTTCGCATTACCATATTATAGTAGACAGGCCGACTGCCCCTGGGAAGCCCACAGCAGTGGTCTTCTTTGATCAATAGAGAGACCACCTAACCCCAGTGTCATTTTTGATAGTCTAATTCTTGGCCTTAAATTTCTTCCCTCTTCCGAAGAATTCATAGGTTTATTGAAACTGAAGATCGAAAAGCCGGTGTGGGTCAACAGGCTCTTCTCTGACTGGCCTGGGATTCCTCCTGTTGGTCTCTTCCCAGTGCTATTTTGATTACAGTTAAAATTCCCTTCAGCATGGAGGCTTCCAACACATTTCGCAGGAAGCTATTCTTTTAACATGTTGCCATTAGGATTTTTTTCCTTGATATAAAACCTGAATTTTCCTTTCCTTAATTTAATCCCTCTTCACATACACCTCGGACCTCTTTAAATAATTCTTTTCCCTTCTTGCCATTTGCACCTTTCAGTTCCTTGTAGAGAGTTGTCATAGGTCCCTTTGGGCCTAATCCTATCGCTGTAATTCATGTTGGGCAAGCTGTACATTTTGTATTAGTCTGTGGGCAGATTCTGAGAACGCTCTCTTACTGGAATAAAGGCAATGCTCCTGGGGTATTATCCAAACCTTATCATCAATAACAGCTACTAAATGTGAAACAAAGAGAGTGACTTTTTGAGGAAACAAAGGAGGTAATGAACAGGAGACGTTGTTTACCTTTTTATGTTATTATTATTATTAATTATGAGAGTGCCTCTTGTTATAAATAATAAACAGTTTAATCTATAATGTATATACATAGAAGAGATACTACATGGATATCCCCAAACAGCAGATAAACCAAAAGAAATACTTAGTTTTTAAACATGGAAGGGTGTGTGCATGTGCACATCTAATAATCTGGTAGTTTACTTAAAATATTGAAAACTGAGAAAACTAAATATGAAAGAAACTGGAGAATTGATGAGCTTCATTTAGCATAATGGACTATGAACCTAAGTTTCTAAGGTCACACAATTCTTTAGAATTGTGGGCCTAGCTGTTCTGATTAGAATGGATAAAAAAGAATTTTAAAATCTGACTCTTGTTTTTGGGTCAGGTCATGATCTCAGGGTTGTGAGATTGAGCCCCACATTGGGCTCTGTGCTGAATGTGGAGCCTGCTTAAGATCCTCTCTCTCCTCTCCCTTTGCTCCTCCCCTCATCTCTCTCTTTCTCTCTCAAAAAAATTAAAAGAATTTAAAAGTCTACATTTGGTCATTTACAAACATCTCTGACAAGCTAGAAAGTGTTTTCCGAGGAGGAGGAGACTCCATTACCATTGCTGCTAGGTCAGGATGGAGTAATCCCCTAGAAAGCCTTCTTGTTGGCTGTGGGGGCTCATTGTAGTCACTGGCAGGCCAAAGGGAGCAGAATGTGTTACTTGGAAATGAATTATTGACTCTTGGACAGCTGGCCTTTCACTTTGGGACAGTCTTAGGATTTTAGAACTTCCTGGCTAGAGAACAGTATAGAAATCTCATCCCTCCTGAATTTACTGAAAAAAAAAAAGAACTTAGGTTCAAGCCACAAGCAATGTACTTCGCGTCACGTAGGAAGTTGCCAGCAGAGGTGTTGTCTGAGCTGGGCTCCTTTCCTACTTGTGCATTGGTCCCACTACGAAAACTCACTCATAGCTTGATAATCATAGTAGTCAGCTTAAAAGCCCATCTTGACAAGTCAATTGAGCAATGGACTGAAATGGGTATCAACTAAATGCTCTTCTCTAAAATAGATCTTTTTAATCATTATAAGATTTGAGCTCAAAGAAGGAACTTAGGAATTACTTAAGTTGATTATAAATTCTATTTTCCTCAAGGCAACACAAGTTTCTAAAACAATGAGTCCAGCATACTTACTCTGGAAGTTACTCCAGCCCTGAAGGATGGATGGTAACCTCTGTCTCTAGCCAAATTCCTGATTAGTCTTTTCCCATCTCTGTGTCTTTCTCTGTGCTTTTTACTTCACCCAGAATGTTTCTTTTTTTTAACTCTATCTGTGATATCATTAGGGAAGAAGCTTTCCCATGGTGTTCTTCTGAAATCATCCTGAAGTCATGCCCAGTGTTTCTGGGCGATTTGACTGCCTATCTTTCTCTGAGACTGTATGCCTTCTTTTGCAATTAGTGAACTCATTTCTCCTCCTTTGGCTACATACACATTTATATTTCCCACCCAACATTGTTCTTCATTGGATCACCCCATTTTCTCACAAAGTACTGCAGAGTAAGAGCCTTTTCAGCATCATCTGGCATCGGGCATGTTGTTCCTGTGCATTGCCCCTGTTGGGGGCCTCTTTTCAGCCCTTCACATCTCAAGGGGAGAATCAGACACTTCTGTTAGGAGCCCTTCTGAAATGCTCCATTTTGAATACAATGGCACACCCCAAACTGACATAATCTCTCCCTTCTTTGAATCTCTGTGGGGCTCCTTTTAAGGCATATATGTTTTTCTATGCATTGTAAGTTGCATATGCTTCTTAATTATGCTAAATTTAAAATATTAAAAAAATTGTAATAAAGTATGCATAACATAAAATTTTACCATCTTAACCATTTTTAAGCATATGATCAGGAGTGTTAAGTACATCCACACGTTGGGCAACCAATCTCCAGGACTCTTTTCATCTTGCAAAACTGAAACTCAGTATTTATTAAACAACTCCCTGTTTCCTTCCCTTTCCCAGGCCCTGGTAACCACCCTCCTATTTTCTGTATCCATGTATTGAATACTCTAGATACCTCGTCTAAGTAGAATCATATACAATATTTGTCCTTTTGTGCCTGGCTTAATTCACTTAAGATAATGTCCTCTAGGTTCATCTGAGTCATAACATATTACAGGATTTCCCTTTTCTTTAAAGACTGAATGATATTCCAGTGCATATGCACACCACATTTTCTTTATCCATTCATCCTTTGATGGACACTTATGTTGCTTCCACCATTTGGCTATTATGAATAATACTGCAATAAACATGAGTGTGCAGCAAATATATCTTCCAGACCCTGCTTTCAGATCTTTTGAGTACATGCCCAGGAGTGAGATTGTTGGAACTCTACTGGAGTCAGAATGCTGGTTAACTCTACTAAATTTTGAGCTCACACTATTATTTTCAGCCTTGAGAGCAAAGACTGGGTCATTTTCATCTTTGTATCTTCTGAGCCTCTATCACAATGCCCCATAGGTAATAGGCATTTAGCAGGTGTTTGTTGAATGAATCGACGAATGAATGAAAAAAAAAAATCTTTCCTAATATTGAATGTGAATGACTTGTATAGATTAAAATATTTACTTGGTTTATATCAGAAATCGAATGGCAGGGAAAGAGTATACAGAAAAATACATTCAGTTACTAAAATATCTCCAAAAATAAGAACCCAAGAGTACTGTATACATTCTTAGGTAATGATCATATTGGTAGTTTTCTGATAGGTAGTTGCAGCTTTATACAAATTTCCACCTTCCTTTTTACTCTGTATATAAAGAGCTATATATACCCCATTAGCTACCAAAATTCACAATTGTCTCCAGAATAGTGAAAGTAGCTGTTACAAAAATAATTGTAAAATGCAAAGTAATAGAAAACAGGTTCATTCTCTGTGTAATGATCAGATAACTTGAGTAAAAGCAGCAATTATGTGTTCCTGGACCACACTGGAGGTGGAAAACAAGAAAAGCATAACCATGGCTGCATATTATTAAGAAGGCAACACTTTATATTTACTTTGCACTTAAAAGTTTGAATGATCTGGCTAAACAGAAATAGACAATGCCCAGGCTTTGGGATACTTTAAAATTGCATATACGGTAAGACAAATTGCTATTTTATAAGCTCACCACAATGTCGTAAATTTGTACTTCTGGTGTAATTCATAATAAATTTGCATAACATTTACTGGGGGTTTTCACTGTGCTATTTCATTTCTTTCAACCTCTTTCTTGGGGTGGCACTTCTCCATTATATAATCCACGGTCTACATATGAAAAGAAAGGCGGGGCAGGGAAGAAATGGACAAAGGTCTGTAATCAAACAAGCTACAAAAACCCCAGCAGAAAACAGCAGGTATCAATTAAGATTCAGAGAAAAGTCTGTTTTTACTATGGGCTACTAATATATATAACAGGTCCATTTCCCATTTCTTATTTTTTCCTTTCCTTTTTTTGGTGTCTATGAGAGCTCCAGGCTCCAATCCAGTGCTTGAGGGTGTAGGGAAACTGGAACCCACATCCTTTGTTACTCCCTATTTATTCAGATTGAGTTTGCAGAGGGTTCCTTGATCTGAATGTAAGTTATCAGGGAGAAAAACCTATTAATTAACCACAAGTGCAACCCCACTTGCATCCTCCAAGAAGAAGCCTAATTTGTTTTCAAAGATACCTGGGTGGCTCAGTTGGTTAAGTTGTCTGACTTTGTCTCAGGTCATGATCTTGGGGTCCTGGGAGTCTGCTTGTCCTTCCCTGCCCCCTACCACTAGTGTGTGTGTGCTCTCTCTCTTTCAAATAAATAAATACAATCTTTTTTAAAAAAGATATTAGGGTACAGGTAAGTGAGAATTTGATTAAAAATCAAAATTATAAGCAGGTATCCTGAGTGATAGCTGATGAAATATATTGCTATTTTATTACTAGGGAACATTTTTTTTTTTACCTGATTCATTATGTTTAGCCCTGTTAAAATGGGATTGAAATATGTTGTTAGATAATATACATGTTTCCATATTTAAACAAAATAAGTTTATACTAGCCCTTATGACTTTTGTTGCATTTATATTGCTTCATTGATTTCACTATATGGTTCAGATATCACTTACTATTCTGCAGTTTTTCACTGATGTCTATATCAGCTGGTGATATAGATGTAGAGCCTAGAACCCCAAATGAAAAGCATCGACGACTATTGTGGGACTTTAGGGAAGAACTTAATTCCTCTGGGCTGAAAAACAGCATGCTGGACAAGTTGATTTCTGATGCTCCTTCCTGTAGATTTTCCCTTTTCTCTGAGATAGTATCATACCAGGTTAATGGGTTCCTGGACTACCATGCAGTCAGAGTAACTGAAGAATCAAGGCAAGGATTTGAGTTCATATTATGTGTGAAAATTATCCAAAGAGAAGTGTAAAGTGCTTGAAAATAGTTTCCCCACACATCTGCTATTGAGCTCTTTGGAGGTATAGTCCAAGCCAATACCCTGCCGTGTGGTGCCTTTAATACTGATTTTCTACTTATATCTGTATTTCTCCAGAGGATCTGAGCAAATCATATATATGCTGATCATTTTTTATTAACCACACTTTTTATTATCCAAAATGCTGGATCTCCTTTAACTTTGACTTATGACAGCTCCACTGTATATTAGCAAATACATTTTTTTGAAGCACAAAATCTAAACAGAAACAGGCCTTTTCCCTATTAAAGATGGTGTCTTTTCATTAAAAATTTTTCAAAATCCTTGGGCACCCCGGGTGGCTCAGCGGTTTAGCGCCACCTTCAGCCCAGGACCTGATCCTGGAGACCTGGGATCGAGTCCCACGTCGGGCTCCCTGCATGGAGTTCAGCTTCTCCCTCTGCCTGTGTCTCTGCCTCTTTCCCTCTCTCTCTCTCTCTGTCTGTCTTTCATGAATAAATAAATAAAATCTCTAAAAAAATAAATAAACATTTAAAAAATAAAAATAAAAAAATAAAAAATTTTCAAAATCCTAATACATACACATCTTGGAGCACCCTAACTTTTTAAAAGTAGATCAGATACAGCAAATATACTCAATGTTATTACAAGAGGTAAAATTAATATAGGTCACAAAAAATGCAGGTCTAATGCTTTTAAATGCTACTTATTCCCCCAAATTATACTGAATATGATAGGCTTCCTTCAAGATCAGTAATGTCTCAAGAATTTGGCAGTGCTAACAAATGGAAATGCAGCGGTAATTTATACTTCAGATGTTTGAGGCACTGGTACCCAGGCAGAAAGGGCGTATGCCAGGAACCAACGTAGTAATTTGTAGAAATACAGCTTCTTAGAATTATTGGGTTCAAAAGGAAAATTCTTCTGACTTTTTGTGTTTTTCTGTTATCATAAGAGGTGTATGGATTTGATTTATGAACAAATAGTGCTATAAATAATAAAATAATAAAATGGCATGTCAGCAAGGGATAGAGTTACTTACAGAAGTTAAAGTAAAATTAAGTAACTCCCAAGCCCACTTATAAAAGCGCCTGTTATTCTCAGTTCAATGGTAATAAATACTGTGTTAAAGTTGGTTTGTCTTAGGGATAAAGCTTTTATAAATACTTAAAATGGAATCAGCACACACCCTTTTACCCATGCTGATTTTTGTTTATCCTTGCAACATATTTTGAAAGCTCTGCTCTACTATTCAAGCCAGTAGGAAGCACGGGCACTTGCACAGCATTTAAAACTCAGATATAAAGCATCTCCAGCACACTATGGATGCGCTCTGGGGTTTGAAGTTAATGTGAATGTCAGGCCAAAGTGGGGAGAACTTTATAAGATACTGAATAAGAGACTCCTATGCCATTTGCTATGAGATGAGAAGAAAGAAAGGGGGACATAGAAAAGAAGCAATTTTGTCTTCTTCAGATGTATCCAGGGAAAATAACTCATCTTAAAACAAATGACTGGAAAGTATGCAGCTGATTTTCTCATATAGGGTATTTTATGATCCAGATCACTTTGTTCAAGAAAAAAAAAATTGGTAAATAAGTCGCAACATAGTCCTCTGTATTTTTCCATGAAGTTTTAGGCCTTCGTATAACATGTGCATAATTTTTATGAATCAGAACCTGAATCATAAATAAAATGTTAATTTGTAGACACATTTAACTGTGGAGCAGATGGAAAAATAGGAATGTGTTAGAAAACTAGGTATTTGCAGAAGCTAATGAAGTTAATTGGTCTCATTTGACTACCTTATTTTCCCAAACCCCCTAAAGACTGGGCTTTTTTATTTCTTTAATTAAAAATGAGTTTGGTATGCTAATATTATAACCTTTCATTTTTTCCTAGTTTTCTATATAAATGTCTTATTTGTAGAACCACCCTTAGGAGTCCAGTATTAGTCAGAACATTAGTAAACTGGGAGCAGTAAGAAGGGTGCTAATACTATACAAAAGCCATTAGCCACATACATTGGGATAATATGTGCTTTTACACCTTATTATTACTTCCCTGTCCTGTTTTCTTTTGATTACATAGAGAAAGACCTATTTTCCTCTAGCCTAAAAATGGTACAAGTAAAAATACATGAAATAATGATTGTTCCGCAGAATTTAATTTTTAAATATCAGTACTTGAACATATTTTGATTGGTTAAATTACACAGTAAACTTCCATTGAAATATCAACAGTATGAAATCAGAGAAATCACAGCCCTGAGCTTATCAATACCAAGTGTGTAGATAATTTTCCCTAAATTATTCCTTGTATAGGGAAAAGTTAAAAAGCAAAATATTTAGCTGTTTGCCAAAGAGTGCTTTTTAATTAGAGCTTTATGTTTTGGCTGCCACTTTGGAATACACAGCGAATAGTGAAGGTGTAGTTGCATACTGCAAAGGATCCTGGGACATTGTTTCTCTAATGTCATCACTAACATACTGCGTTTGTATTGATTGTCTATGATTTCTGTATATGGATGATTGAGTTTGAGCAAACTACCTAAGGTTTCAAAGGATTTGGATAATGTTACACTGTAGGGTTGGAAATCTCTTTGAATATTGTATCGCAAAGGGACAAAGACATAGTTTCAGTGCATTTATTAGGCCCTTGCTGTAGAAATAGGAACAATAAACCATCTTTTTTAAGTTAAGAGATCTTGGAACAGGCAACTCTAATAAATCCTGGGTTTAAGAAGAGTGGTACGTGCTGCAGTGCAGAAGTTGTTTATTCATCTGGAATGTATTAGAATCTTGATTAATAAGAAGACATCTGCAGATTTACATAGAAAGCAGAGTGGGCAGTTTGGCAAATGGAAGTGGAAAGGGAGAAAGAAAAGGCCAGTTCCATCCAATGCTATTGTTTCCTTTTTGACCAAGTGTTGTTATTCTTAATAACACAGAGCAATCCAACATTTTCCACCTACAAAACTGCAATATACAATTAAAATCTGTAGCTTTGAGAACAGACAGGTCTCTTTAAAGCCCTATATTCAGAATAATTTTATATTTATCACCCTCCTTCTGGAAGATCCAAGCAGAAGGAAAAAAAACTCATTTATTTGATTGTTTGGTTTATGTGACATCAGACATATGGATATTTGCAAACCTAAAATTTAACATTTTATAGACTATATTTTCACATGTAATACATTTTAAAAAAACCAAACTTTTCACTTAAGAATCCCTTGCCCTCACAAATATTTTTAACTAAATGGAAGTGCATAATTTCTGTATAAGACACCTTACATTTCAAGATAGCCAAACAAATGCTGTTGCAATAGAGCATGGAAATTATGGTGTTTGAGGGAAACCAAAATCAAAGCCTATAAAATTTGTATAACTCACATATCAACAGCATGGTTTCCTGAATGCCAGGGCATTTTACAAAAGGGAATGATGAGATCAGAGCTCACTATTTGGAAGATAACACGTTTGGCAGCTAGTTTCTGAAGAATCTGGCACCCATACAGACATTAATCTCTAAGGCCAATAGGTGAAAGATTGTTACAGTCTTTGCAGAAGGCAGAAATTCATGCATACAGCAATCATTCTTAAGGGAATAAAAGGAACAAATTCTGACCAACTTAAAATTCAACAGTTTTAAAGAGGGAGAACCCCAAACAAGAAAAAATAGCTGTCTTACTTTATATCTATTCCACAGTAGGATTTGGCAAACAAATCTCTTGATGATAATGTATGTATCTGCTACTGGACACTTGCTGAAAGCTGACCAGTGACTATTTTTGGCCACTCAGTCACAGACAGCTAAATAATATAGATTGTAGAAAGCAAACTTTAAAACAACGGAGACATGAAAAATGATTGAAGGATGAAATTCCTTAATAGACTTTAGTAGAGTTAAATTGATGTGGTTAGTGTTAGAATATAGTTTGTCAGAATATAGTTACCAGCCTTCACCCAGTCTCCCCTTAAGTGTGATATTTTAGTTAATATTAGGCAAAGTTAAATTCATTATTTTAGTAAAAGCAGGAGAGATTTTTAAAAAAGAAATATGGTGTCTTAAGTATTTATCATATGATAGGATAATGCTGCAATACAGAGGTTTGCGAACTTTTACTGTAAAAGTCAAGATAGTAAATATTTTAGGTTTTAAAAATTTTTTTGTTTTAGTATTTAGGTTCTGAGGTCACATTGTTTCTATCGTGAGTAGTTAACTCTGCTGTAGAGGAACTCATGCTTAATATGTAAATGAATGAGCATGGCTGTGTTTCAATAAAACTTTATTCGCAAAAGCAGGTGCATTTAGCTTGCAAGCCTAATTTACCAACCCCCTTAAACTATATTGATTAAGCATTTAGTAGGTCCTCAGTAGTATTAGATTATTCTAATGATGCCCAGTACTTGAATTTTAAAAGACTGCCCACTTGTAACATCATCTGTATAAGACAGAAGGAAATTTGTGGATACATGCAATGCCTAATATTTATACTTTATTATTAATGACTAATCATTAGAGTAGGTGGGAAAAGTATGTAAAGGGTTTATACAAAGTTATTTAGGTGAAACTAGAAAAGTACCTAGGTAAAGGGATTGTGGTGAATATCAACATAACTTTCCAAATAATTGTTGCTAATTCAAATTATTTAAAAAACCTAAAGATTATCTCTCCCTTCTAAAACTCCAGATGAAGAAGTTTACATTTTAATGCCAACAGCACATAATTGATAACATCGTGACATACATTCATTCTTGCAGACTTTTCCAGGAGAGTGAAAATAAAAAGGAATGTTAAAACATATAAATGTTCTTTCTTTAGTATTCTGTTGTGGTCATCTTTGCCTGTGTTCTTCGTACATAATGCTCTATTGGCATACCACATCGTATTTCAGGTTCAAGGCTGCTGTTGCTGACCTACCATCAGTAGAACATATAAGTGAAGCTCCTTTGTATAGGGATGACTGCTTTGTTCTGATCTAACCAACTGGAGATTTCTTTTGACCTCCCTTTGAGATGTGCATGTGGGTGTGTGGGTGTGGGTGTGTACAGTGTTTCAAGATAGCAGGCTTTAATTAGAAAGGAGTGCAGTTGCTCCTTACATGTGGGGCTCAAAACTATAATCTCATCCTAATAATCTTCTTGCACACAGTTGCACTAACCAGGTACATAGTGATAATAGTAAGATGAGAGGCAGGGAATTAGGAGGAATGCATGTCACAGGGATTTTTCCTTCTTCACTCATCATGTGTAATTCGTGAATGATCTGTTCTTTTGGACCTGAATTTTTCTGAACAAGTGAAGGCATTCCTTCCACTCTAGCACCCCTGTTGTTCCTTCACTTTAGGTTTTTATCTCTTGCCTGGGCCATTGCCATAGCCTTTGGCCTTCATCTGTTCCCTCTCCATCCAGAGCGCTCTGATGGAGTCCCTTCTCTTCTGATTGAAATTCTTGAACAGCTCTCTATGCCTGCAAATAAACTCAAAGCCCGTAGCTTGATAGGCAAGCCTGTCATGAGCTGGATCCTGACTCTGTATGTAGCAATGTCTTTTGCCACTTCCGCCCAATGTTTTTTGCCACTTCTAGTCCAGATCCCGGCTGCCTGTTAGCATTCCCCTAGGAAACTTCTTTTAAAAAAATACAGATTTAAACTCATCCTCACACCAGTAATTAGAATTTCTGGGACTAGAGTACAAGCATCTGTATTTTAAAGATTTTATTTATTTATTCATGAGAGTCACAGAGCGAGAGAGAGAGAGAGAGGCAGAGACACAGGCAGAGGGAGAAGCAGGCTCCACGCAGGGAGCCCGACGTGGGACTCAATCCCGGGTCTCCAGGATCACGCCCTGGGCTGAAGGCAGCGCTAAACCGCTGAGCCACCCGGGCTGCTGGCATCTGTATTTTTAAAAAGACCTGCAGGTGATTTTCATACACAGCCAAGTCTGAGTTACTCTATCTAGTCATTTGACTCCAGTTTCAGTTCCCCAATCACATAATCTGTCCTTTTGTACATACAGTTCTTTTTGCCTGAAATGCTTAGTCCCCTTTTCTGTACCTGGAAACCTCCTGGACTATTTTTTTAAGTTTAGAGCAATACATCTGTGGGTGGCCTTTCTGTATCCCCCAAGATATAGTTGGTGCTTCTTCAATGCAACTCCCACTGCACGGCTTTTATTGCATTCCTGATTCTATTATGTTGTAATTATATGTTTACGTGTCTGCCTCCCCCCATCCCATTCAGTGAACTATTTAGTGTAATACTTCACTGTTTTGGTCGACTTTTATCTACTGTGCCAGGTACAGAGCCTTACCTGTAAGTGTAGAGTATATGAATGGATCAGAAGAGGAAGACCAGGGCACCTGGGTGGCTCAGTCAGTTAAACATCTGCCTTCCACTCAGGTCATGATCTCAGAGTCAAGCCCCTCATTGGGCTCGCTGCTGAGCAGGGAGTCTGCTACTCCCTCTGCCTCTCTCCTTGCTCGTTCTGTCCCTCTCTCTTTCCCTCTCTCTCGTGTTCACTCATTCTCTCTGTCTCTCAAATAAATAAATGAAACCTTAAAAAAAAAAAAAAGAGGAAGACTGAGATGGTAGCCAAGACACACCTAACAGTTTATTCATTAGCTCATTTACTTAGTAGGCCTCAGGATGATCTCTGTTTCAAAGGAAATGAGGCAAAAGAAGAACTAGTCTGAAAATTAGTGAGATTGTCAAATAAGAGAGTCCATAGAATGAGCAGCACTAGGGAAACCCTTCTCTGGGATGGCCAAACCAAATAAGGGCATGAGACTTCAGCCATAGGAAAGGAGGTGGTCAGAACTTTGGGCAAGAGAGGTGACAAAGGAGAGAGAGAAAACATCAATGATAATCGAACGGACTTCTCTCTTAGGTGGGGAAAGAAAAATCAATGCTCAAGTTGAACTCACTCTAAGGTGACAAGCTAGTAAGAATTGGGAAATATACCAGAAAGCAAGACATTTCCTTTAAGACGTGGTAGGGGATGGTGGCAAGAAGACCGGTGCAAGTGGACAAGCCCCAAATAACGACTGAAGCTTCAAAAGAAGATGGGACTTACTGGGAAGTTATGGGAATAGATTTCACTTAATTATTACAGTCTTAATAGTAGCTTCATTTAAGGGTTTTGATAAATCTTTGCTTTTAACAACAATGTAAAACATAGCCAACAAATTTGCTGAAAATCAAAAAGAAAATAGGATAAAATAAAAAAAATACAATACAGAATGAATCTTATTTATTTCAGAAAGTTAATCCATCCCTATAGTTGGTTGTGGTGTTATTCTACAGACTCATACTGAGGAATGTAACATATGCATATTCACAAAATATACATGAAGTGTAGTAACTTTTTTTGGAAATATTTTATTTATTTATTTGAGAGAGAGCACGTGTGAGCAGGAGGAGAAATGGAGGGAGAAATAATCCAAAGCAGACCCCATACTAAGTGCGGAGCCCAACTCGGGGTTCAATTCCAGGACCCTGAGATCATGACCTGAGTTGAAACCAAGAGTCAGACCCTTAACTGGCTGAGCCACCCAGGCACCCTGAAGTATAGTAGCTTTTGAGCAACAGACTCATTTAATAGTTTTTTAAGAAACTTTTTCCTAAAGCATACAAATATATGTGCTTTTTAAAAAATATATGTGCATTTTATGGGCAGCCCAGGTGGCTCAGCGGTTTAGTGCCGCCTTCAGCCCAGAGCATGATCCTGGAGACCCGGGATTGAGTCCTACACTGGGCTCCCTGCATGGAGCCTGCTTCTCCCTCTGCTTGTGTCTCTGCCTGTGTGTGTGTGTGTGTGTGTGTATGTGTATGTGTCTCTCATGAATAAATAAATAAATAAAATCTTAAAAATATATATATATGTATATATGCATTTTAAAAAGCTGTGTCCGTATCTATCCAAAACCAACAGTGAGTGATTTTGTTTTGTATACCTTTGTATCCCAATACAGAGCCAAATATGCCTATTTGATGAATGAATGGATCAAACCGAGGAGTAGACTTGAATCAAGTTAAGAAAGCAGTTGAGACTGTTGCCTCAAATAAGCCACTTCTCTCAGTCTTCCATCATCCACCTAGACTGTGTGAAGCATAGGATAAAAAGCACATTAACTCAAAGATACATCATCAAGGGATTGTGCATTATAAAAAGTACTCATTGATGACCCACAATAAAATTAATGGAATTGAAAAAATTCTCTTTTCAGAAGAGACACGCTGAGACTAAACAACTTTGCATAAATGGGATCAATGAGATCAATGAAAATTTGCTAGAGCAACGTTGATTCATTTGCTTTTTGCAGTTTTCAATACCACCAAAAGTTTATTCTATAAGCTGTTTACTTGGAATTCATCACATATTGTCTAATGGAACAATTCAGTAAATGGAGATTAGATTCCTGGGCTAGCTCATCCTTTTTTTTTTATTATTATTATTTTACATAAGAGGTTTGTAGTAAAGGATCACAGCATACAGTTATACAGTTTGTGAATTTCACAAAGTACCTAGCAATAGGATGAAGGGACAGAAATTCAGCCATGCTTCAGTCAGCTAGTGGAAAGGACAGTGTTTTGTAGCTTCTCTGTAAGAAGGGTACCTTTTGGAATTTATCCTCTTGGATGGGATTGTCTTCTGTAATTTTCATTAAGATGCCTTTGGTTTGTGCTATGGGCTGCTTGTGACTGAACAGTGAGTCACACAATGAGTTGTAAGCATTATTTAGGTGGGAATTTGAATTCTGGGTCTTCATTAAGGAAGCCAGACTAACATTTCTTCAGGATTCACTGCAGGAGCAAGCATTCCTGCTCCTCTCCTGCGTTTCATGGGTGCTGGGAAGTAGAGCCTTCTCTGGCTCCTCCTAAAACAAGAAGATGCATGGGAGACTGGGAACTCTTGTGAGAGCCGGGAGTTTCCTTCTATCCCAGAAGATGGCTGAGGTGAAGATGTGGAAGTCAGAGTCTTTGTGAGAGCATAGGTTTCCTGAAATGCTGTGGTCAACATGGGTGGAGTAGCTATACGTACATGGGCTTTTATAGGAACTTTGCAAGTGGGGCACTACAGAAGAGTGAGTGTGTATGTGTGTGTTTGTGTGTGTGTACACGCACACACTTACATGTTAGAACTTCCCTGAGCACATTGACAGCAGGTGGACTCAGCAGGCTAAATGCTATGGAGGGGTACCCAGGAGGTGTCTCTAGGTAGTGGGATGGATAGAATTCCATCTATTCACCACTGTTGGGAGGGAGGGAGACTCATAGTTTCTCATGGGCTGTGGTGGGGACTCTCGACGCCAGTGGAGAGTAGAAGATGAAGTTCTAGTAGTTCATTCATCTATATCATTTATAAGTTTGACATTTTGAAACCAATGAATTTCTGTAGGTGAATAATAGATCCTTACCATCATAGACCTAAGTTTTAAAATGCTATAAATCAATATGTTCTCTTATTTTGTTCTTTCTTAGTTCTTTGGTACTGAGAAAGACAAAACAGGACAAATAAAACCTCAATTTCACAGTATGATGAAGTTCTCCAGACTTAAGAAGACCAAGTCACATTAATTAGAACCCATTTCAATAATTAAATTTTTTTTTTTTTTTTTTTTGGAAAACAAGACACTTAGAGCTCACTTGGATGTGTGATCTAGTAACGGTATTAATCAGTTGAATAATCCACATTAATCAGTCCTGCCTTGAAGTAAAATTATTAATCAGCTTGATGATCTAAGCAATCGTTTGAGGAAATACATTTGTCTTAGAATTTAAAAAGTGATAATGGAAAAGTTAGAAAGAGTACAAGCAAAAAAGATATTCTTGTTAGTTTTATTTCATTTTTATTTCAATACCAGCTCTTCTACTGACATAGAATAACTCTGAACAAATAATTACAAATAATCACCCCTCATTGGTGTCCTCTTATCTCCATTTAGATGGAAAGAACTGCCTCAGGTTGTTTCCTTTGCCCCTTCCCTCGGGGATAAAAGTTGGTATTCTCCAGAGACTAATGAAGAGCATAAAAGCTGAGGCCATATGGGCCACTAAATAGGCTTAAATTGAGGCAAGCTCTTGTTGCATTTGGCTATTTCAGCTAAAACAAGAGAAAAATAAGGACAAACTCAAAGTAGTCATTGGCCACTTGGCTACTGTGAGGCTAGAAAAGAAGAGGAAAAAAGGTGATTAGTTTGATAGGAATGTTCAGGTTTCTACTGATACTGTGGAGACTCAAGCATATGGAAAACTGGTTATTCCATCATAATGAAGCATTCCTAAATCTACGTGTAATCTCCCAATAATCAACAAACCTCTTGGGGAGGGAATGAAAGATGGCAGTCAGGAAATGTTGCCAAAGAAATCTTTTCAGAAATTCTCTTATACCAAGGGATGACTATAGCAACAATTGATTTGGAGCCCTTTTCTTGAAGAAAATAATAGCCTACCGAAAGCATAGAGTAAAATGATGGCATAGAATATTTAATGTATATTCCCAGTATTTTATGTCCTCTTTTACTTAGGGCTAGTGGGAGATCTATCTGTCATAGGCCGAGGCTGTTTGGGTTTATACCAGTTTTTCAGCTTGTCCCCTCCCACTGTCTCCGTTTAGATCTATCGTTTATATTCATAGAATATAAACACTACATAGGGTCAAGCCTGTAGCTAAACAATGAGAAAAACCAAGCAAAACAAATTGTGAAGTAGATCGTAGTCTTCCAATCTTAGCATCCATTGCTGCAAACTTGAAATTTTAGCATCTAAATCATTCATTTCTCCCCAGGAAGAAAGAAATTTGCAAATTAAACTTATTTTGCAAGAAAAAATTAAAGAGTATATTCACAGATAAAGCAAAAAAAAAAAAGATGTGTCATCTTACACTCACCATGAAGGTTGGAGTTGTTATTTTGGAGTCAACAACAAAATCTCTGCATCTTTGATTACTTCTCTCAAAAAGCTGAAAATTTTTAGGATATGATTTTCAGTTAATCCTCAAATTTTCTCTTGTGTGGCTTGGCAGATGTGAAAGTTTGAGAACCTCAGGAAAATCATGTCAAAAGAACCTGCTTCCGAGAGATCACAGGGGTGTGGATTTGGTTGACGACACAGACTGTTGAGTCCTTACAGAGAATTGTTTGTCTTCCGTTTTTAGATGGCTTTAATTCCTCCAAATTGCTCCTTGAATAATAGGAGAAAGGCAATTTGAATTTCAGTGACAGATTGGACATAACAGGTTGCAACTATTAGGTCTAATTTTACCATACTGAGAAATAAAATTGCCTAAACATAAACATCGATCACTGATGCAGTAAATTAATTTGTACAGAAAAAGTAGTTTAACTGCAGTGCACATTAAACATAGAAAATTTTCAAAATTACTGCTCTCTGAATTAATTTGTACACTTGTTTACTTGTTAAAAGCACGCATAATTTTTTTTTCTAAGGCAGTGAAGTTTCGAATTGAATAAGAAAGAAGTGTAAAAAGTGGCAAGGAAATACAGAGATGTGGAAGGCACACCAGCTGACCCGAATACTTGAAAATTGTATTTTTTTTCTTTTTTGTTGTTTTTCAATGCTGTTTAGAAATGTGCTTCATTTTTTAATCTGTCCATAAGATCACTAGAGATGTGTTCATTCCCCCTCATTATAACAAGACAAATGTGATGTTTTAATAGTCTTGACTTACGTTTGCTAAGAATTGGAGGTATAGAGTAATTAGAAGGGTTTTATGGTTTGGTTCCTTGGTGAGTTTACGTTCAAAGGTGTCCTAGGGCTTAGAGCTGTTAACATTGCATTTCTGAACAATCTGACCCATGAATTTCTTTGTATTTAACCCTTAAGAAAATCTGTGAACATATTTTCATTGTTACCTGTAATTCTATTGTGAGGAATGCATGGCAAAGTTTGGATACTATCTTTTCAGACTGTTCTAGCCGCTGCAGAACTGGAGCTGGCAATGTGGTGTGGTTTGATACCATCTCCTGCCTACAGTTTTCAAGGACAGTGGTTCGATTCAAATACAATTCTGATAAGTGGCAGGTTTTCGTGTCTTTAATGCCTTGACAAGGGCATCACTCTCAGGAGAGGGAGGTGAAACCGTTTGGACGAGGATTTGGTCCCTGCTCCTTTGTGCTGACACACTAAGATAATGGACAATTAAGAGAACCTTCACTGCAGGTGAAAGGATGGGGTTATCACTAATATAAAGGAGCCCATGGGGTGCTGGGGTATGAAGGAGAAGAGGAATGGGAATTTTTAAAAGGAATATAAAACACACAGATGAGACGCCTAATAACTGTTCACATATTGCTCTTTCACATGTGATAATGGTGAGTGATTGCAGTATTCACCATTGCTTGCTGTAACTTTTTAAAAAATATCTGGTTCATTGCATTTGACACAAAAGTACCACAAAAGACTTGCCCCTGTGCTAGCTTTGCCTGTCATGGAGTAGGTGAGCCCAGATAATAAAGGGGTTTGTTTTTGTTGGAGGCTGGCATTTGGACTGCCTGTCATGGGGTTTTGCAGATTGACTCATGATAATCTAGGGCCGTGGATGTCGACCTTGACTGTGTTCCCCCAGGGCCCCAACCCTTAGAGAGTCTGGTTTACTTGATCTGGGGAGAGACCCCTATTTGTAAAAGCTCCTTGGACAATTCCAATGGGTAGCAGGGTTGCAGGCTATTGTTACAGAGTTTCTTGGGCTCCCCCACAGCTGTCTGTTTCTTTAATAGATTTGAATAAGATATGTGGTTTTATTAGAGAAGATGTATTCTGCATGTTACTAATAGCCATCTAGTGTTTCTGCTGACTTCATGATTTAGGATTCAGGTGCATTTGGAGAGAAGTCCCTTCTCTTGACTACTGTTCCCCACTTGCCCCCACTGTCTTTTTGTTTCTGCTTGGGGTTTTTTTTTTTTCCCTCCTTTCTGGTATGTATTAGAGCTTCCTCCTTCTGGGATATTGTGCATAAATGACCTATAGTGTGGGGAGAGTCACTTCAACATGAGGGCTCCCATAAGGGCATGTTCATAAGCTGCATTATTTAGGGTCATAAGGCAATACGGTAGTAGCAACTTTGTACCTAGACTTCTTTAAAAAAAAAAAAAAGGATTTTATTTATCGTGAGAGACACAGAGAAAGGCAGAGACACAGGCAGAGGGAGAAGCAGGCTCCACGCAGTGAGCCGATGTGGGACTCGATCCTAGAACTCCATGATCATGCCCTGGGCTGAAAGCAGGTGCGAAACTGCCAAGCCACCCAGGCGTCCCTGTACCTACTTCTTAATCTAGGCTGGTAGATGTCCTGTGTGGTGTGGATCACGAGGGAAAACTTTGCATACCATTTAGCACCAATAAAAGTGAGACAGTCCTGAATATTTCTGAACCGAGTGTGGAAGAGGTTAACTGATTTTCTTTTGACTTAAACTTTCATTTGTCTCCAAGAGCTCTGAACGACAATAGAGTGCACCGCTTCTGATAAGTATGGGTTCTCCTCAGCCTGAAGAGATGTGTGTGATAAGATAAGATGGCTTGAAAAAAAGAGAGAACTTGAGAGAAAGGGATAGGAGGAGAGGGAGAGAGAAAGTATGTTAACTGCTTTGACTGCAAAATACCCCCTGGTAGCCAGAGATAAGACACCTTGAACTACTCAGAAGGCCTTAAACAGGATGTAAATGAAGCCAATAAAAATCACTGGAGATCAAGCCACTTTCCTACTTCCCTCCTATTTCCAGCCCTGACAGCAGAAGGCTTAATTGACTGTATGGCGTAGCCCACGTTTGTGCGGAACCCAGGACGCACTGCATGAGGCCGAGAGGAGCCAGTTCAAAAAAAAAACAAGATCTCTCCAGTTTCTAGAGGGACCCACATTGAAGGCATTTAATCAGTAGTTCTAGCAATGCCTTCCTGAGTGGAAAAAGAAAGTATTGCTGATTATCGGAAGCTCCTTTCCCTTCCCCTCTTCCTGCTTCTCACGTTCGTTTGCTTTGCATTTGGTCAGGGCAGTCTTCTGCGTGTGAAGGGGTTCATGGGGTGAGAGCTGCATTTCCTAGTGTTTTGATATTTCTCATCAAGCTAATGCAACTTGAAAGGAATTTTCAACAAAAGTTGAAGACGTAGGCTTTTCCAGGTGCACATTAGAAACAAGCTGTTTACTCACAACTCTGTATCTGTATCAGATGCATGTAACACCCAGCTGTTGATGTACTTGGACCTGATAACTTCAAAACAGTTACTGTATTTTTTTGTAGAAATATACAAGCTGCTGCCAACCAACAACACTTCTACAGAGAGGAATAACTTATGGGAGCTAACTGGACCTTACACTGGAAAGATTTGAAGCTGGGAGGCCTGCCGAAAGTGGGAGGGGCGACTGTTAAGGGGATGGGAAGGCAAAGGAGATAATGATGTTTTCTTTTTGTAAAGGCTGCTTCTTGGAAGAGCTGGGATTCGATTCCATGTGGTTTTTGAATGAGGGAGGGAAAGCCCACCATCAGCATTGTTCTAGAGCGGAGCAGCAAATATGGAAAAGGCATGGCTGAGTGTAGCAAACTTTAAGCAGAGAACTTGAATGATTTAGGGGAAATGAAAGATTCTGCAGTGGTTTTCAAACCTGGGAGTGCTAGGGAAGCACCTTGAAGCTTGCTAAAAACAGGGAATTCTGGGCTCCCATCCCCAGAAGTTCATTGTCGGTATGCACTGGGGAATAGAGCCTAGGAGTCCACATTTCAACAGACAGTTTGGGTGATTGGGGAACAGGAGGTGATGGATGATACTAAGAAACACTGCCTGGGATGATGCAGTTGAAGCAGAGGGTCAACCTTTGGTTTTGTTGTGTAGAGTCATGGTAACTGCAATAATAATTGAGGAAGGACCACTTAGGGGAAGGTGAGTAGGCACCATTGTTGTACCCCTCTTTGGGATGAATGGTGGGGAATGTGTCTCAAGAGACAGAGCATGAGGAAGGGGAAGCTGACTACAGCTTTGTTTGGTGGAAACTTTTCTTCGGCTTTTATTTGCCAATACCTGACCTGACCGAGCCACCCCTCTACCCCTGCTCAGAGAAGGGCATAGAAAGAAGAGAGGCAAGGAAGGAGACCCACTGTTAAGGAGAACTGGAGGGGAGAAAGAGAGAGAGAGAGAGAGAGAGAAGGATCTTGTAGCCAGTAGCCAGAAGTGAAATTAGATTAAGAAATAGACTGTCATGACTTGTCAACAGCAGGTTATGGATTCATAGCAGTGTTAGATGGTTTTGTTTTCCTCTGTGTGTACACAAACATGCCAATTACCATGAATTAGTTTTGTAATAGAAAAAACAAGTCTTTAATAAAAGAAAATGAGCAGTGTTAAACACCATTTTTAAGTTTATTATTTACTCATTAAAAACTAAAAGACTTGGTGGCCTTTGAGGTGATTGTTTTAGCAGGGACAGGGAGGAAAGGATACACTTGGAGGGTTATCTCGTGCATGGACCAAGTCTACTTACCTTGGCACAGCACTCAGGTTCAGGTTTTAGTGCTACCATCAACTACTCCTGTTAGCGCGAGGTTATCACGGGTCTCTCTCCCTCATTGATCAGTATGTTCCAGTACCAGTATGTACCAGTATGTTTGTTGGTAAAATTCATACTTTTTTTTTCTGAAGGTTAAGACTTCCCACAGATCTTCAATCTTATGTTTCATATATAAGAAAAGTGAGGAATGACAACCTTGACTTTAGGTTGTAGGCTTCAATCAAATTCACTTAGTTTCTTTCCTTTGATCCCTCAAGTCAGACCCAGAGGTGTGCATAACCCATGCCAAACAACATCGGGTCATCTGTAGAGAAAAGAACAGAGCTCAGATGTTGGAGGAGGCTTGGTAAAGATTCAGAAACCAGCCCTTTCTAACAGACAGCAGTGAGTCGGTCAGGATCCCAGAACTGTGTTAGTAGGTTTTAAAGTCCCTGAGTATTCAAAACATGCTCTTGCAGAGGGTCATACCAGTAAACCTTGGACATACACAGACATGTGTTGTTCTCCATATCGCCCTCTTCAAAGGTAAAAAACACTGTCATAAATGTTCTCCATGAAAATTATGGTTCAGAATTGGTGCATTTCACATGAGGACTAAGCAAATACATATCAAATTCCTTATTACCTGACTTGAATTTCTTAATTTACTCTTACTTAAATCATTAAGTTTTCCGTGGAATTGTATACACTGCTTGTATCCTAGATGTTGGGTGCCAGGGGGATAGATGTCTACATGTTGTTGTGAAACAGGCACAGATGAGGGTCTCCCACTGCTTCCCCTGGCTCCAGCCAGCTTTATTACTTGACTTGTTACTATGGCCACACTACCTTGGATTCTTACACATTGTCTGTTATGTTAAGATTACCTTGGATGTAGACAAAATGAAGTAATATTATAAGGAATTTTCATGGGGTTTCTGGGGCCTGACTTTGTCACTCGTTTTAGAATATTTGGCAAGACACTCCATCTCAGTTTTTATAATATGTAAATCTATATAATCAACATACAATATAGAATTTAATTAAAACATTGTAATTGTGTGTAATATATATTAATTGTAAAAAGTAGTGTCATAAAGATGTCCCTTAGTGAAGTGTTTTAATAAGACATGATTTTGCATTGACTCATGTTAAGGGGCACATTACTATGATTAACACCTTTGTAATAAGAAATAGCAAAAATATTTCAAAAATTACTTTAGCATAAATCATTAGTCTATTCTGAACATTTTAGTGAACTCTGCATAAACAGGCAAACATACACACATTACTATGGTTTTGACTGAGATTTGCTCCCATAAATAAATTACCAGGACTATTAACAAGAAAAAAAATGATGGAATGAACTGCTATGGATTTAATTTTTATATTTATTTTCAGGTAGTTCCGAGGGAAGAGTAAACTGAACCAAGAGTGAGAAATAGAAAATAATGGGAGAATAAGGTACCTGGAAAATCCATCAGATTGATAATCAGTCTTATTTTCAGGATTGCCTCATGCAAATTTTACCTAATTAGGTAAATGGAAGAAAAAAGAAACTGTGTGACTAAGGGCATTTGATACTGTATGATCTGGGTAGAAATATTTTGTCATAGCCTAATTAGAGTTACTTTAAGAAAATAGACAGGTTCTTTACAGTTTACCAAACAGTATCTCATTTGAAATAAAGGACTCTTTATATCATACAGGTTACTTGGGATCTGACCTCATTTTTCAGTTTTAGTTTTACTATTTAAGTGTTAATGTAAAAGTTAATGATTCTGTTGAAACACCATAAAACTCTAGCCTGTAGGGCACATTGATGATTTGTCCTCCCGTAGATCTCTTCATATGCACAAAGTCTCAAGATAGTCCAGTATCCCCCAATTTGTTAATATCAACGTCATATGTAACTTCCCTGTAAAATGCATCAGGACTGGCTGAGGAGTAGATGAACAGACTACTTGGAGTTGCAGGTGCCCGGTGGTGGGCTAGGTGCGCTCACTAGCTATCTGAGAGCACTGGGTTTTATACTTCAACCTGACAACCTAGTGTGAGTCAAACCCTGTGCATTGAAATAAAAAAATGATGACTTGTCCTAGACCTTAAGGGCCTTTCTCATACTTTAGGCCCATGAACATCACAATCAAGAACACTGAGGTCCATTGTATTATAATATGTCAAACTGACATAGATAATAGATAGTTGTAGTAATATTTCCCCCTAAACTTTGTAACAGTTTTTTCTATATTAGCACACCGTATTTATCACTTTACTGCACAATGAACCCACAGGGGGTGCTAATTGGTCATTAATTAAATTTTAGCCTTTCAACACTTTTGTATTCTCCAGTGGCTTTATCTGCAGTGAAGTATATAGTGTGGCCTTTTTAAACTGCTGGAAATTCATGTCAGCTTTACTGTGCAGTGGATATAATACAGCTGAAATTCAGCTTGAGTGAACATCATTTGAGGACCGTTATAATTCCTTGTGACCAAAAGTTTGCCAACCTTGGACCAAAGCCTACATGTTAGAAAATATTCAGTAGACTATAATATGACAAAATATTCTGATAGACTAGATTCCTCTTTGAAAGAGAATCTCATTGCTTTGTTTGAAAATTCTAGTGGGTTGTGGCAGTTCTTCAAAAAACTAACACAGTGGAATGAACTTTCTGAGATCCATCATTCACTAATAAAAGTATTTTCAAGCTTAGTGTCCTTAATGGAAGAATTCCTTTTTGCCTTATGCTCCTCCAGTGAAGAAGTTAATGTAAAATTATTAATGATTAACATGGTAGCACTGATAAATTTGCTGAGAATCTCATCAGTGAGACATAGGGCTGGTGTCAGAACCATGTAATGTAGCTCTAAGATTTTTGAGTGCAGGTCATTCCATTATGGGGATTTTACTCTGCGGATGAGTTAATCACAACTTGCTAGTGTGTGCAGCTATTAGGGTATAGCTAGTACACATTGGCTTTCAAAATAACCATAATAGCATAAGATTTTTTGGGTATTTTTGTTTATTTTCTACTTTTAAACAACTACACCTTTTGTTTAAAGGATTTACCTTCAAAATTATTGGAATTTTTGGGATACCTGGGTGGCTCAGTTGGTTGAGCGTCTAACTCTTGGTTTCAGCTCAGGTCATGATCTCAGAGTCGTGGGATTAAGCCCCAGGTTGGGCTTCATCCTCAGCATGGAGTCTGCTTAAGATTCTCTCTCTCTCTCTCTCTTTCTCCCTCTCTCCCTCCTGCCCTTCCCCCACCTTCTCTTTCTCTAAAATAAATAAGTCTTTTTAAAAAAAGGTTTAGAATTTGAATATGAAGAAAGCATCAACTAAATTATAATTTCTTTTCCTTTGTACTCTTTCCACATTTGTCAGTTACAACCTGAAGGAAACTTTGACTTTCATAGTAGTAGTAGCAGCAATTTAGTACTTTTTTAAACATTCAAAAAGCTTTTTTATATCATGTTTGATTCTTATTATATTAATGATGAGGCAGGCTGGCATTTTTCTGGTATTATATAGTTAAGGAAGCCAAAACTTAAAAAAAAATAAGGAATTCCTAGAGTGCATAATCTAATGTCAGACCTAAACACATAGTAGATGCTTAATAAAAGCTAGTTAAATGGCTGAACAAAATAAGCAATGGAGAACTGCTTCAAATTCTTTGTGGTGTGAGGTCAGATATAAATACAAGACTAGAAAGTAACTACAACATGCCTTCTAACCCAAAATAGTAGAGATGAAAAGAAAGCAGACTTGATGATGTCTGTCATTATTCAAGGAAAGAGAAACATATTAAATAATGTAGAACGCTCCCTGTCGCAACCCCGTACACAGATGTGTAATACACAACTGCCAATTATTGAATGCCAAAAAGTTGATGCTTATCATTAGTTATTATATGTTTTTAAGTGAGCCAAAAGATAGAAAAAGTAAAGCAGTTCTCACCCCCCACATAAATGGAAACCACTTTTCCTTCTGTCTGGCTTCAGAAAGACGTCTCGATTTCCGTGAGGGAGATGATGACTGTTCTTTAACTGGTTGCGCGTCAGCTTTTTCCTCTGATTTGAGAGGTGGAGTTAAGTGTGAACTGCTTAAGAATGCACTGTTTTCTGTTTAATTTGGCTGCAGAAGATGGAATTCATTGAGCTCCGTCTGTTCAAGTGAACTTTAAGCAACAGTAAGCAAAACATTTGTACTTCTCTCTGCACACAAAACAGAACTGTGTCTGGCGAAAGAGACAGCGTGGATATAAAGACCCACGGAGGGCAGTGAGGGAGTGATAACAACTTCTTACCTCTTATGTTGGCTCATCTGAAGCATTAAAGGATTGTTGGAGAAAGTGAGCCTCTTTTTTCTTTTTTTTTAAATTGGAAAAGTGAGCTCTGATTCTGGAATTCATCTTAATACTGTGGAAAAAAAAAGATGTGCACCACCAATTTCTGCTCCCCGCAGCTGCTATCATTAATGGGTGACCACTCTTTTCCCTCATAACCTAACTGTTAATGCATTTAATTGGTCCTTCTAGAACAATTTTGAATATTACAGAATTTAAAAGCACCTGTGAATTATAAATAATATTAAAGTTTACATTTCTCTTTTGAACACCTAGTTAAGAGTATACATTTTCAGGTCATTAAATAAGTTTTATGACAAAGAAGTGAATTTCATGTAGGGGCTGTTGATTTTTACAAAAAGTATGAAAGTTCTATCATTAAAATTGCAGCTTTTCTAAAACTGTTGACATTTCTATTGAGAATAAAAGGAAGCAATTGTGTGATAATGCATAATGGTTTATTTAGAGTGACCTTATCCTTTAGCCATCAAAAACCACTGCTTTAAAATTGTATTGTGTAATTTGGTTAGATGGCTTTAGTTATGGTGATGTAAAATTGTTGCTGTGATAGCCCTAGGTTAACACGAGAAGAATCTCTGTTACCTGTGTCTATTAAACACACATGTCAAGACACCGTTCTCTTTGAGTGGTGCCTAACTTCTCTTAGTCTTTGCTCACAACTGTGTATTCCCCTCGGAATTCTCTGCTTCTCTTAAGGTAGCTCAGGTAATTGATGAATGAAAAAAGGACTTGGGACACTTTTTAATGTGAAAGTTCAAAATTGCTCCTATAGGGTCCGTGCTGGCAGAAATAATCATTTTAAGCCAATGGAGGGTATAATCTGGAAATTTGCTTTGGTCTCATGTTTTAACCTATTGTTCACCACTTAAAAGATCACCTTCTAAATGAACTTATTTTGATGTTAAGTAATGCAATGATTGTACTGCTAGTTTTATAAGAAGAGAGATATTTTGAAAATTACATATTTGGCTTCAGAATTACATACCAGAATACCTGTTCCAAGGTTATCTGTCTGTGAAGACCGAAGATTATATCTTATGTATGATAATTTAATGCTTGGAACAAAGTCGGGATGGATTTATGGTCCATTAATTTTTAGATATCACCAACTATTTATGTTTTATTTTCCTGGTGGTTGAATGTACAATGCATAAAGCACTGTAGATTTCCATTGGGCCAGTCCTTAAAGCTACTATTCCAGTAGTTTCATTAAAAGAGGGAAAATGTTAAAATATGCTTATACTATACACATAGAATCTTACGTGTGAAAAAATAAATGCATGCCACACATGTAAATCTTTTTGTTTACATATGCAGCTTTTCTTTCCAGGGATGATAGGTGCCCCAGAAACAATCGCTAATCTCTGTAACACCCCAGAGGATAAGGAGCAAGAATTATTATCTTCATATTGCAGGTGAAGTACCTAGGTAGGGACAGATTAAATGACTTGGCCAGGTCACTCACTAAGTCATGAAGCTAGAAATAAAACTCCAGACTCTTGACTTTCCATTCTCATTCTGAATCATTGCGCTCCTGAAAACAGAGGTACCAGACCTGTCAGTATTTGTGTTTTTCTTCACCTGAAAACTAACCATTGATGTAAATCCTGTCCCTGTTAAGGAACCTTGCTGTGTGGCACTTGCACACACATGATACTGAGTCCCTGAAGGGCAATGCAGAGAGTACTCTGCCGTTACAGTGAATGAACTCAGGTAGCAGAAGGATATCAGTAAGCCAGCTTCTTGAAGGCCCAGCCTTGTGAGGAACTAAAAGTATCCGAAGTTTCCATAACTCCAGAGCTTTGGTTAATTTCTTTAACATCTACAGTGACTCACTCCACCTTATGTTACTTTCTCCTTAATAATTTCAGATTGTCCATATTGTTACAGAGTCAACATTCTTGGAAGATGTGGTCCCTGCCCTCAGCAGACATGTATCTTAACACTAGACATACTTAATGGTACAAAAGAAGCATTGGCATCACCCCAAACCTTTCCGCACGTCTTTTCTTTCTGCTTCTTTGATCTCGTTTCTTTCCTTTTCTTTTTTTTATTGGCTACTTCAATTAGACTCGAAAGCCAAAGAGTGGCCAGGACCCTCAGCATTTCTCAGCTGGCAGGCTATAAACTGAGACTGTCAGGTCCCTGATTGGCACCTAATCAGCCCTTCTTTGGTGTATTTGTCTGCTCTTCCCCCGCAGCCAGGATAAAAGCCACATCCAGTCTTTGCACTCTCCTCCCTAGGTTAGCCCATAAGGGGCCAGTGGCTTATATCACAAAGGTACTTTGTACTCTGGTGCCTTTTTTCTGTGGAATACCTTCTTCTAGTATGACTTCACTTTTCTGTTAGTGAGCACATTTCCCCATAAATATGACCGAACAGGTGTTGCTCCACCGCTAACTGAGTTTCCAGCTGTCCTCCTCCGACACAGACTCTGCAGAATCTGTTGTTTCGTCCTTTTAGGCAGACTGGAGAACCATCAAGCCTGAGATGGAGGTCTTCCTTGCAGGATATGGCAGTTTTTTTGCCAGAAGATGGTCGGGAAAGCCTGGCTGGCTAACAAAGACAGGCCTTCAGCGGCTGGGTGTAGTTCCAGTTCTGCATCCCCTTTGGCAGGATCACAGAGGCTGCTGCAGTGTGGCCAGCCAGCAAAATTAGGAAATAAGGACCTCTTTTATTTACTCAGGCTGCTGAATCATGGGCATTCCTGTCTGCTTGGAGAAAAGTCAGGCGGCTCTACTTTCCACTGAAAGTCTCAGGAGTGTTTGAGACTTTCATCTCGGAGTGTTCACACACTTGTTTTAATGTGCTTTATGGAAATGGTGAAACTCAGCAAGTACAGTTGCTGTAGAAAAACATCTGCACTAACTATGCACACACATTTGCATCTTTAAATAGACTTTTAGGCCACGGAGCGGGTTTCCAGGAAAGTTGTATGTTTTTTTGTTTGTTTGTTTTTTTCCGGCTGTAAGAGCTACAGTTCTCTGAGAGTCACCTAGTGTGAAGTGACTGATTCCAAAAATTAAAATTTAACATGGACATGTTAAGTACTTCACATTGAAATGCAGAAAACCTGCCATCACACAGAATGACATTCCTGTAAGTAGCACTTAGTGCTGAAGGGGGGAAAAAAAAGAGTTCAAGTTGATTCAGAAACCAGCACTTGGAGAATCCTCCATAGTTTCTTCCATGTGAAAAAAGAGCTTGAGATTGTTCAAATATATATTAGCCATCTAAATGTAGTTTGCATGGTGACTGCCAAAAAGCTAAAGTTAATGGGGACAGGCAGCTTTCAAAGACTTAGGTAGACCTCAGAGAATGTTGGCAACACCACCATCACCACCAAAGTCTTGGGAGACGAGTACCCTTGGAGCGTGGAACAACCCCCCTGGGAGTTTTGTCAGTGAGTTCCTTGTGTGTCTCTGGGAGCACACATCCGTTTAGAGTACCAGCAAATGAGTTTCTTACAATTTAGATTTTAAAATAGAAATCAGCCTTTCATGAAACCATTATTTATTTTTCTAAAAGTAGCCTTCCCTGCTCAAACTTCTTACTCTGCTTGGTTTGTTCCATCCCCCAGCTTAAGCCTTCTGAGTCTTTAACTCTCTTTCCATGTATTTCAGTTACAAAGACACATCATCTGTGATTTTCACTTTCTTTTCCCTCAAGACCAAATAATAGGGATCGGAGAGAGAGAAGAAAAGGCTTTCCAGCTCCCTTGAATCCTGGTTGAGAAAAACTTGATCCTACCCCTCGACTCACTTGACATGTTGAAATTTACAAGCTTAAGAGAACAGTTATGTAATAGGGTATAGTCAGGCATGGCCCACAGACAAGAACCTGATTTAAGATTGGTATCAGGGACTGCACACTATTTATAATGGTCTGTTGCTCTGTAATTCTTTGTACATTTGTATAATAATATATCATGCCTAGACACAATCTACAATTTAATAATAAGTTCACTTGCTAAATTTTTTAGGGTCAGTAGTTATTTTCTTTGAGTCTAGATTCATGACAAATTCTGATTCACTGTTTTCCCAACTGTACCAATGAGATGATGTGTTCGAAAATATTTTTCAGTGAAACAATGAGATACATCTTTTAAGATAACTGTGAAATATAGTAGATTTTTTACCTAGAATACTAAGCAAATTTAATAAATAGCAATTTTCACTTAATAAGGGAAATATTTTAAAACTTTGGTTTGTTTTAGGGACACCATCTTTAGGTGACTTAACAGTTTTTTAAAAGGAAAGCTAGAATCACGATTGAGTTTTTTGTTTTGAAATTTTAAAAATTTTCTATTTGATGGTGAGTTAAGTTTATCTGCCTATGTTCTTTCTATGCATTCACATTCACCTTTAAATTTAAATCCTACCCACAATTATCAGACCCTTTCTTATGCTGGAAACATGTTGGGTAATAGACTCATATAAATGAGGATGCAAAATCATGCGATTTTCAACTTGTGTTGCGAAGCTTTGTTGCAGTGGGCAGGGATCCAGGAATGGTGTTTGGTTGTTTTCTCAGAGTTAGATGGTTGCCATCTGGCATTGATAGTGAGATGGTGTTGTCATCAGTTTCTAGATGCAGGAAAGGAATGATCCTCATCTGTTTCCTGTGGATAAGCAAGAGGTTGATAATCTAGTAAAATCTTGTTACCTTAAAGAAAGCAGACATGGAATTTGTTTACATAACGCTTGCCAGTTTCTACTTTTGTGTTAATAATATAGCTTGCTCGTGATCTTCAGCTTTGAAGAATTTAAAAACGTATTTGGTCACTTTCGAATTGAATTTTATTAGAATATCCTAATACTATTCTAACTGAGCCTATTATCCTAGTAGAATCACTATGCCCACCAGCTCCACTCAATGGTCTTGTCTGCATTTATGAAAAATCTTGCTCTTTTGGAGAGTGAAAAGCTTTTACAATTTCTTCTCCTGCATGATGGATTGTCTTGAAAAGCAAAAAAGAAGTTTTACAACCTATTAGAGAAGGTCTTATTTTCCACTTGGACGTTAAGAAAGCAACAGAAATAGGAGTGCACGTCTGCCAAGAACATAGTTAAAAAACACCTAATACAAGGTAGAGTTACTTTAGGGGTAACTTGCTAAGGTTATATCTGGCTCTCAGTGTTGTTTGTCTTCTTTTTGTTACTCATAAATCTTTCAGCATTTACCATAATCATTTATCACTTTTCCTGTTTCCAGTTTTTCACAAGTCGCTTTGTCTCTGCTCACCTCAAAGCACAGGTCCTGTTTGGCTAAGGAAGTTCATGCTGCTGAAGCTTTTGCAAAAGGAAGAAATGGTGGGCCACCTCTTGAACTTTCCAAACAAAATACACTGTTACAATCTGGCCCTTGTGAAACTCTCATTTTTTCTTGATCCTGACTGATCCTACCCACATGTAATATCTAGCAGTACCCTTCTAACATTTAATAATCCATTTTCTGGCCTATGGTATTCGAATCTTTCAGTTATTGAAGCAATCCTGGTTGTCTTTCATTACACAAGACGTAATTATTATTGTGTTCTCTCTCTTCCTTCATGTGCTTACTTTTTAATATTTTTTTGCTGAAAGCAATAAGGTCTGTATCAATAAGAACCCCATAAAAGATTTTGGTCTTCAGAATTGCCTTTTTATAGAAAAACAAGCAAAATGCAGAGGGAATTTTTTATTAAATATTAGACATCTGGGTTGACTGCATTAATTTTAAATCATTCCTGTAATATTTCCTCTTTTCATTTGGTTCTTCAGATGCTCACACAATATGCAAATCATTTTAGAATGAATACAGAAGAAACATTAAATATATTAAAATCTGCATTTTAATAAAATTGTCGATGTGTAATATATACCTTGCTTCTAAGGAAAAATGATAAAAAAGTAATAAAAGAGGGCAATTTAGACATAGAACTATTTAATATCTTTTTATATTTTACAACTTAGTAAAAAGTCAACGTAGAATAAAAGCTTTGGGCTTTTTAGATCTGGAAGTGTTCCACTCGAACCTTTTGTCCTTCCAGTTTATTTTCCCCCTCCGAAAGGTTCTAGACAATCTGACAGCACTTGTTGAGATGGTAGGGTCAACTCACCATCGAGCTCTCAACACTTAAGATGACATGTTCCATTGCTTCTCATTGCAGATGGAGTGGACGTTGAAGATGATCCCACTTGCTCTTGGCCAGCTTCCTCGCCCTCTAGCAAGGACCAGACTTCCCCTAGCCATGGAGAAGGTTGCGATTTTGGAGAGGAAGAAGGTGGCCCTGGACTCCCATACCCATGCCAATTCTGTGACAAGTCCTTTAGCCGCCTCAGCTACCTAAAGCACCATGAGCAGAGTCATAGTGACAAACTGCCTTTCAAATGCACCTATTGCAGTCGGCTATTCAAACACAAGCGGAGTCGAGACCGCCACATCAAACTCCACACAGGGGACAAGAAATACCACTGCAGTGAATGTGATGCCGCATTCTCCAGAAGTGATCACTTGAAGATCCACTTAAAGACTCACACGTCCAACAAGCCATATAAATGTGCCATTTGTCGCCGTGGGTTCCTGTCCTCTAGTTCCTTACATGGACACATGCAGGTTCACGAGCGGAACAAGGACGGGTCCCAGTCTGGCTCCAGGATGGAGGACTGGAAGATGAAGGACACTCAGAAGTGCAGTCAGTGCGAGGAAGGCTTTGATTTTCCGGAAGACCTCCAGAAGCACATCGCCGAGTGCCACCCCGAGTGTTCCCCCAACGAGGACCGAGCGGCCCTCCAGTGTATCTACTGCCATGAGCTCTTTGTGGAGGAGACTTCCCTCGTGAACCACATGGAGCAGGTGCATGGTGGGGAGAAGAAGAACTCTTGCAGCATTTGCTCAGAGACTTTCCACACGGTTGAGGAACTGTACAGCCACATGGATAGCCACCAGCAACCGGAGTCGTGCAACCACAGCAACAGCCCTTCGCTGGTCACGGTGGGCTACACTTCCGTGTCCAGCACGACTCCAGATTCCAACCTCTCAGTGGACAGCTCAACCATGGTGGAAGCTGCCCCGCCCATCCCAAAGAGTCGAGGGAGGAAGCGGGCTGCTCAGCAAACCCCTGACATGACCGTTCCCTCAAGTAAACAGGCAAAAGTTACCTATAGCTGTATTTACTGCAACAAGCAGTTGTTTTCAAGCCTGGCAGTTCTGCAGATTCACCTGAAAACTATGCATTTAGATAAGCCAGAACAGGCCCATATTTGTCAGTATTGCTTAGAGGTGTTGCCCTCCCTCTATAACCTAAACGAACATCTTAAGCAAGTGCATGAAGCTCAGGACCCCGGTCTGATTGTCTCTGCCATGCCTGCCATAGTCTACCAGTGCAACTTCTGCTCCGAAGTTGTCAATGACCTCAACACCCTTCAGGAGCACATCCGATGTTCTCACGGATTTGCAAACCCTGCCGCTAAGGATAGCAACGCGTTCTTTTGTCCCCATTGCTACATGGGGTTTCTCACTGACTCTTCCCTAGAAGAGCATATAAGACAGGTCCATTGTGACCTCAGTGGCTCCCGATTTGGCTCTCCAGTTCTCGGAACTCCAAAAGAACCAGTAGTAGAAGTCTATTCTTGTTCTTACTGTACAAATTCGCCAATATTCAACAGCGTTCTTAAACTGAACAAACATATCAAAGAGAATCACAAGAACATTCCCTTGGCCCTGAATTATATTCACAATGGGAAGAAATCCAGGGCCTTGAGCCCTTTATCTCCTGTGGCCATAGAGCAGACGTCTCTTAAGATGATGCAGGCGGTGGGAGGTGCGCCTGCGCGTCCGGCTGGAGAATACATCTGTAATCAGTGTGGTGCTAAGTACACGTCCCTAGATAGCTTTCAGACTCACCTAAAAACTCATCTTGACACCGTGCTTCCAAAACTGACCTGCCCACAGTGCAACAAGGAATTTCCCAACCAGGAATCCTTGCTGAAGCATGTTACCATCCATTTTATGATCACCTCAACGTATTATATCTGCGAGAGTTGTGATAAGCAGTTCACCTCAGTGGACGACCTTCAGAAGCACCTGCTGGACATGCACACGTTTGTCTTCTTCCGGTGCACCCTCTGCCAAGAGGTTTTTGACTCAAAAGTCTCCATTCAACTCCACCTGGCCGTAAAGCACAGTAACGAAAAGAAGGTCTACCGGTGCACGTCTTGCAACTGGGATTTCCGCAATGAGACTGACTTACAGCTCCACGTGAAACACAACCACCTGGAAAACCAGGGGAAGGTGCACAAGTGCATTTTCTGCGGGGAGTCTTTCGGCACTGAGGTGGAGCTGCAGTGCCACATCACCACTCACAGTAAGAAGTACAATTGCAAATTCTGCAGCAAAGCCTTCCATGCCATCATCTTGCTGGAGAAACACTTGCGGGAAAAGCATTGCGTCTTTGAGACCAAGACTCCCAACTGTGGGACGAATGGGGCTTCTGAGCAAGTGCAGAAGGAGGAGGTGGAGCTGCAGACCTTGCTGACCAACAGCCAGGAGTCACACAACAGTCACGACGGCAGCGAAGAAGATGTGGACACCTCGGAGCCTATGTATGGGTGCGACATCTGTGGGGCTGCCTACACCATGGAGACTCTGCTGCAGAACCACCAGCTCCGAGACCACAACATCAGGCCCGGAGAGAGTGCCATCGTGAAGAAGAAAGCCGAGCTCATTAAGGGGAATTATAAGTGTAACGTGTGCTCTCGAACCTTCTTCTCTGAAAACGGCCTCCGTGAACACATGCAGACCCACCTCGGCCCTGTCAAACACTACATGTGCCCTATTTGTGGAGAGCGGTTTCCCTCCCTTTTGACCCTTACCGAACACAAAGTCACACACAGTAAGAGTCTCGACACCGGAAACTGCCGGATTTGCAAGATGCCTCTCCAGAGTGAAGAGGAGTTTTTAGAGCATTGCCAAATGCACCCTGACTTGCGGAATTCCCTGACGGGATTTCGCTGCGTGGTCTGCATGCAGACAGTGACCTCCACCTTAGAACTCAAAATCCACGGGACATTTCACATGCAAAAGACCGGGAATGGGTCCACAGTCCAGACCACGGGGCGTGGCCAGCACGTCCAAAAACTGTACAAGTGTGCATCTTGCCTCAAAGAGTTCCGTTCCAAGCAAGATCTGGTGAAACTTGACATCAACGGCTTGCCATATGGTCTGTGCGCCGGCTGTGTGAATCTCAGCAAGAGTGGCAGCCCAGGCATCAACATCCCTCCCGGCACGAATAGGCCGGGCTTGGGCCAGAATGAGAATCTCAGTGCCATCGAGGGGAAAGGCAAGGCAGGGGGACTGAAGACTCGCTGTTCTAGCTGCAACGTTAAGTTTGAGTCTGAAAGTGAACTCCAGAACCACATCCAAACGGTCCACCGAGAGCTTGTGCCAGATAGCAACAGCACACAGTTGAAAACTCCACAAGTGTCGCCAATGCCCAGAATCAGTCCCTCCCAGTCGGATGAGGTAACTTGCCTTTTTACTCTTTGCTCTTTAACCTCCTCAAGAAACCCTTGCCACTCAATGTGTACGCTTTCTGCAGCTTTATTTATTGTCGTGTGCCGAGAGATGCTTAGATTGAAATGCAGTGGGTACCCCCCCTCACCCCATAGCCATTAGCCAGCAATTACTTGCTTCTTGATAAGCAGCATTTTGGCTCGAATGGTGCAAAATAGGACTAATTCCAGTCTCCCTAGGATATTGTCTTCTCTATGACTGAAGAGATCAGCGCTCATGCCAGCACCACTGAGATCTGGAATCTCAGCGTAGCTTCACCGCAAGTTGAAATCCCCAGCTATGACTTGTGTGTATGGTAGAGAGATAATGACATAAAAGTAAGATGCTATGGGCCAACATGCTGGCTTAGAGTAAATTAAAAAGAATATATATATTTGTGGGTAACAAATTGGGTAAGGGTGGCTCTATAATACCATGTTGTCAACACTCACTGTTTCTCTTTGTCTTCTGGGTGGTGAGCAAAATATTTTCTCACAACAGGATTTTTTAAAAGCCCCGACATTTAGCAAGTGCCACGTGCCTAATGTTCCTTTTAAAGGCTTCCCCTTAAATATCCCCAAGTCCTCACTCTCTGGGTTTGGGTTTCAAAATTAAAGTGGATTTTTTTTCTTAGTTTCAGAGTGGTTTCATGCCTTCTTTGCAATAATGAGTATGAAAAATAAGTTCATTTACAACGAAATAGTTTTATAAGTCACCCGTCCTTGAAGCTGAGCAGAGGATGGCTCATTCTATTATAATTTCTTTATGCTTTATCACCTGGTTTCTTAGCGTTCTTTCCACTTCCCTACCTGCCCCTATCTGGAGATCCATCCAAATGAAAACCCCAGGGAGATCTATCTCCCTTCAGTTTGGGGTCACTGCATTTTCCTTATCTTGTCTCCACACTCACACCCCCTTGGAGGTCCCCCTGCATGTCCCTGCAGATAGCCATCAGTCAGCTGGTAGGGGAGAGCTGGGAAGACTGACATAGAGCCCATCCTCCTGAAATATGGCATCTGCGTGACAGGCAAGCTCCCAAACTTTGAAGCTGCTTTCCTTTCTCTCCTTCCAAGTAAATCTGCACCTTTCTCTCATTTAAATAAATGAAGTCCTTTCAAACTGATGAGGACAGCTGGAAGAGCATAGTTTTGATAATGGCTCAAGGCTCATATGTTGGATCTGGTAGTTTCTTTTGGTAGTTATAATCATATGAAGTGAATTACTATTTTCCAACTTTTTAATCTCAAACGTGTTTATACCTATAGAAAAGCTAAAGGAATAACACAGTGATCCTGTGTGTGTGTGTGTGTGTGTGTGTGTATTCATATCCAGTATTGCAGATTTACCAGATATGAACGTTTTGTCATGTTTCTCTCTCTCTGCAACCTTTTTATTAACCTGAACCACGTGAAAGTAAGTTTTAGACATCATGATCTTTCTAAGAAGATGGATATTTTTCTATTTAACCATAATATTATTAGTTAAGGCAATTAACTAAATCAATTAAGGAAATCAAATAGATCTGTGATGTCAACTATAAGATGTCCATATTCAAATTTACCCAGTTGTCCCCAAAAAGTCTTATTTTTAAGATGCTTATGCACTAGAATTTTAGAAAAACATTTATGCAGAAAATTACTCCTCTCCCCCCAGTTCGATTTTGCTACACTTAACAAGTAGAGAGGAGTTTGTATATTCATGTGTAATTTAAATGGTGCACAAAATTGATTTGAAATGACTGTATTCGTGTGTGTGTGTGATTGTGGTGGTATGTTCACTTAAAATCAAGCAAAATTGGGCTCTTGTTTCTTAGTAGATTGTGGAAAGGCATGTACCTGTTCCTGGCTTATGTTTTCTGATGTTCCTAAATTACCATATATTATTATATTACTTGAGGTGAGATTTATTTTTTAAATGAAGGAGGACATATGAATAGTCTTTACACGTTAATTTGGTTAGAATTACTGGCTTAGAGAGAACTTATCATTAGGGGATGGTCAAGTTTTAATTATACTTAAAATCTTAATGATGAAGTTTAACTATATCCTGCACTTAAATAGAATAATGTATAAAATATTTGTAAAAGTACTTCTTAGTATTTTGTAAATACTAATTACTTACTATTGTAATTCCTTTTTATTTTATTTATTTTATTTATAAGATTTTATGTATTTATTTATCTATCGATTTATTTATTTATTTATTTATTTATTTATTTATTTATTTATTTATTTATTTATGAGAGAGAGAGCTGGGAGAAGAGGGTAGCAGGAGTGAATGTTAAGCAGTTTCTATGCCCAACGCAGAGCCTGACACAGGGCTTGATCCCCCGAACCAGAGATCATAACCTGAGCTGAAATCAAGAGTCAGGTGCGAACCAACTAAGCCACCCAGGTGCCCCTAATTGTGATTTTTACAATAGTGTTTTTTAAGCACCTAGATGCCGAGGATTAAAAGTGACTCTTTACACAGGAGGATATCTCCTTATTAAGGCTGATTAATAAGAGCTTGTAGTGGTGTCCTTATCTGACCAGATAATAGGATTCAGTTGTACATATTTCCTTTGTACTTCAAAAGTTCACTAATTTTTTTTGGCATTTTTATCATTGTTATTATTTTTCCTTCATTATACTATTTAAGTCATAAAATTTCATGTGGTTACTTCCTTTCTGATATTCTCTGCACTTAAAAATATACAGTAGGCCATATTATTTGGACTTGACATAGAACATTGTCTAAACATATATGAAATTTTACATAAACAAGCCCCAAAGTAATGCCTTAGCAAGAGAAAGACATGTAATAAAAATTAATTTCTTTACATTCTTTGTTAGTCAAGCTAAGCTTCTGTGACTTCTGTGTATCGTGTAAATTTTTTACCACGTAGGTAAAAAGAGAAGCTATTACATAAGTCTTTGCCAAAACACAAATATGCCATGTGGGAGTAAATTTTATCACAAAAAGAAGTATGGCATGTATGTCTCCTGACTTCAGTGTCCTAGGTAGGAATGAAGGACTTAGTGCTGTAGGTGGTATTTTCATCTCTTCTTCTTGCTGAGGATTGAGACTTCAGAAGAGAAAAGAAGACCACAGGACATAATAAAACCTGGATACCCAGATATTGTCAAGAGCAAGATTAGATTTTTTTCTGGACTATGACTTGTGATCACATAGGGATATTGGTAGACACTGGAATGGGTATTTCAAAGACTGAAAAGAATGTTTTTTGGTTGAGACTAGATTACCTATTTAAAAGGGATTTAGATATAATCTAAGGAAGGATAAGTACTGTGTAAATGCAATGCATGTGATCCAAGAAATGGATGAAAGACAAGGCACATGACACTTACGGGAGGATAATAGTAGGTAGCTGTCATGTAATGGGGAAATTTGAAATTGAAGACAAAAGATCTGAATGTGAACCCCTTTTCTTCTGCATAATGCTTTCCGAATTTGTGAACATGTTTTCTTTGTGCCAAATCCTATAATTATCAATCTAAATTTGCTATGGAGTCTTTGTTTTGAATAAAATGTTTGGGGGAACCTATTCATTTCCGTTTGGCTCTCAGAGATCGAGTATGATATACATTTATGCATCACCTATGATACCTGCGATGATTCCATAAATGGTAGAGCTTAACCTGACATGAGAAGAAAAATCTAGATTTTTTCAGACATGAAACACCTTGCAGAGTTACTGAAATTTACTATGTGTTGAATAAATGTTAGTTCTTCTGGACTTCATTTACACTGGCTGGCCTGATCAAGTTCTGCCTCATTTGGACCTTAAAGTGTTTTCTTATGATGACATTAGAAGTGTGTGTCTTTCTGCTTCCATTTCTCCAGGACGTCTGATAGCTGGGTTTCTTCAAGGGGTTATTCACTCACATTTCAGCTCACACCATCTCTGCACATTCATTGAAATTGCTCCTGCAAGGGTATCATATTGTGTCTGTGTTGCTGGGTACTCATGCAAGTGCCACAGATTCAGCCAGAAGGGACCATGGAGATCATCTCATTTTGCTGCCTTATTGTATAGATGGCAAAACAGACCCAGATAAATTGAGATCTAAGATGGCACAGCTAGTAAGTGGTAGCAAGGAGCTCTGAGAATCCAGCTCTCTAACTCCAGGTTCAAGAATCTCTTTTCATAAATCCACTGGACTTTCCTCTAGCTGCTGTCTCATCCGTATTCTTTCCATAAAATCCTTTCTGTAATTGCTGTCTTGTTTCCTGTTGTCATTCACTTCTCCCGCCCACTGCAAGGGATTGTCTGCTTCCATCACTTTACTGCAGCTGGCTTCTTTAAGTCTCTGTCAATCCAATTGACCAATGCAATGCTTTTTGTTTTTTAAGAGAACTTATTATAGTTTACCTACTGTTTTACTTGTCACTATTGGCCATTTCTTCTTTATCAAACCTCTGGCTCCCCCCTCCCGGGTCCCACAATAGACTGATCTGTAGCCTACCTTCTTTGTCTGCTCCTATAAGTTTGTGCCCTGTTCCTACTCTCACTCTGCATACCCCCTCCATGTGGCCTCCTCCACTCCCATGGCTTCAGCTACCACATTTTTATGGATAACTTTCCAAAAGATGTCTCCAAAATGCAGGAGGAAACTTTCAGGGGCTGATGGAAATATTCTGTATCTTGATTATGGTGGTGGTTACACAACTGTATGCATTTATTAATACTCACCCAATGTAAAATTAGTGAATTTTGATATGTGAATTACCTCTTGTTGAAACTGATTTTAAAAATGGTATCTATGACTTACACCTTTCCACTGATATTCAGACCTATACACACAGCTGCCTGCTGGATAGATTCACTCACATGTTTCCATACACTTTAAACTCAGTGGGATCAAAACTGAACTCATCATCCTTTCTCTGAACCTGCTTCTTTTTTCACATTTTCTATTTCACTTGTGAAGCCACTGATTTTCTTGTCTCCCTTTTCCCCACATCCAGTTGGTCATCAAGTGATCTCTATTTCCAGCTCATATATATTTCTTAAATCAATCCCCTCCTCTCCATTGCCTTACCACATTTGTAATTCAATCTCTGATCATCTTTCACTAAACTACTGAAGCAGCCTCCTAATTGTTCCCATGGACTTTAGTCTTATCATCTTCAAATCCATCTCTACAAAGCTGCCAGAACAGTCCATCTAAAACACAAACCTGAATAGCATGTCCCTCCCTATTTGAAACACTTTAAGTCACTACCTCCATCCTTATAGGATAGTATAATATCCTTCTATTGTGAAATATAATGTGAGACACACTGCCTCTGTGTTTCACTAAGACTGCACTGTCTCCTCTACCCAGATAATCTCCCTCCTCCCAATAACCCTCCACCTTCCAAAAGGCTGTCCAACTTAGCCTCTCTTTGGAGGTCACCTACTCTAGAAGTCCTCCTATGACCCTGACTTCCCACCACAAACATCTCTCTTTCCCTTGAATGCTCTCTGTGTACAATATGTCATAAATATACAAAAATTGTCACATTGCTTTATAATTACCTCTTGACATTTCTCTTCCAATGAATCCCTCAGGGTAAGAATTTACTCAATCTCATATTTCTAATACCTATGACAGTGCCAGTGCCAGGCCTACGGTAGGCAGATGCCTCTGTGGATGCATTTCCTGGACCTGTGTCTGGTTGGTGGCTCTCCCAGAGCTTTTTCCCATACATGGTAGTATGGCAGGATAACTGGCCATTTGGTCTTTTTTCATGCACGAGCCACCTGGTACAGTGACAGAAATCTAGAAGGTGTTGGATAAATGTGCATTCTTGTCCTGAGTGTGTTAACTATAGGATCATTAGCTACACTTTCTTACCCCATTTGGACTCAGGATGTTCCATCGTCATTGATGTTGCATCAGTTTCTAGTTATTATCTTCCTCTCCTTCAAGGCCTGCTTTCCCAAAGAAGTTGTAGTTGGTCTCACCAAGGTGGCCAGTGGTCTCTGGGTTCCAGAGAAAGCCTTTCCATCTCCATCATCCCTGTAGTGTGATGCAGAGCAGAAGGCTCTTTCCTCAACATGCACCTCAGACTTCATTGCGTTTCTCTCTAGTTTTCTTCCTACTTTGGCCTATGGAGGTCTTTCCTCCCATGCTGCTTCTAAAAGTGCAGAGATTCTTTGAGGCTCATCCTTGGCCCTCTTTTTCTTCTCTGTCTACTCTCTCAGGAGGCATCTCATTTATTCATGTGGCTGTAACTCTATGCTATGAATTCCCAAATTTCTATTCAGAGCCTAGACCTCCTCTTAGTTTCAGATTATTGTGTGCTACTGGCAGCTTGACTTTTCCATTTTGAATCTCTTTTAGATGTTTGAAGTGTGATGAGTACAGTCTAAAGTCTTGATTCTCTCTCCTAAAACCTATTCATTTTCCAGACTTCCATTGTTTGAGTAAAGGGAACCACCCTACACCCAATTACTCAAGCAAGAAATTAGGGAGTCATTCCTGATTCCTCCCTTTTACTCATTCCCCACATTTAATCTATTAATAAGTACTGGCTCTCTTGACTCTGCCTTTAACAAGTATCCCGTCTATGTCTTTCCGTCTCCAAAGCCATCCTCATGGTCTGGGCTGCGATCCTCGTCTGGATGCTGCAGTAGTCTCCTATTGGATCCCTGTCCATCTTCTGCCTGCTTCCAGGCCATTTCTCGTGCTGCATTGTCCAGCAGACATGTGAATTACATGGAGTCACTTAACATTCTTCAGAGGCTTCCCCATGTCACTCAAATATAAGCCTAGCCCCCCACCTTTCCAGTTTGTGAAGCTACCCCCAATCTGGCTGTAGCTGCCTGCCCTCACCTTGCTGGGTGGCTTCTCCTCACACAATGTGCCTGGCCTCCTGGCCTCCTGAGTTGGGGTTTGCTTCCAAAGCTTCACATGAACTGCTGGATTATCTGGGCTCCTCTTGCCAGTCAGCCTGTCTGCACCTTTCTCATCAGTCAGATGGGCCTCCCCACAAAATTTTACCAAAGTTAGTCTCTTCCTTAGGATCTCCTTTTAAAATAATATTTTTTTTACTTGTTTATTTCCCAACATGCTTGTCATAAAGTCTCAATCAGTATCAGTTGAATAAATGGCAGAATAGTATATACTCGGTCTCTGGATGTATATGCATGTATATCTAGTAACTGATATGTAGAGATATAAAGCTTACCCAAAAGTTCTTGCATGCTTTAAAATCAGGTTTGATTTAAAAAATTAAAATAAGCTAAAAGGCCTGAAGTTTCTAACAGTTGGACAATCATTTTCAATGTGAAGGTCTGTTGTACATTTCTTGAAGTCAGCATTATACATATATATATGTATATATACACATCATTGAAGTTTGATTTGCCAACATGTAGTATAACACCCAGTGCCTGTCCCGTTAATTGCCTTCCTCAGTGTCTGTCACCCAGTCCTCCCATCCCCCCACCCGCCTCCTCTTCCACTTCCCCTTGTTCGTTTCCCAGAGTTAGGAGACTCTCATGTTTTGTCACCCTCTCTAATTTTTCCCACTCATTTTCTCTCCTTCCCCCTTTAATCCCTTTCACTATTTCTTATATTCCCCATATGAGTGAAACCATATGATGATTGTCCTTCTCCAATTGATTTACTTGAAGTCAGTATTCTTTCTTTATGGTTCGTATCCTGAAAATGGCATTGTACATGGTGGTAATTCAGAACCCATTCAAGTTCCACAGTTCTCTTTTGTTTTATGCGATTAAAATTCCCACATAAGGATGGATTTTAAGTTTTTATATTTCAAATTGCCAATTCTAAGTTTTGCTAAGTTAGAAGAGCAAAAATTAGGTAAGCTTCTAGGTAAATAATATTTTAATATTTTAAAATAATAAGTAGACAATTTACATGATCAAATACATTTTTAAGATTCAAGATGTTCTCGATTTAGAGTGAGCTGCTTTGCAACGTTCAGATTTATTGTTGTTTTCAATATTTGTTTGGCAACTAGAGTGTACTAGTACAGGGAGTTAATGACCTCTGGCAGAAATACCAGGGTGTGGGTCATGGAAGCACCTGCCTCACATCCACTCTTTGTCCCTAGTGCCATGCTTACCTAGCATTGACATTAAACACATTAAACTTGCCTCCACTACCATCCCTACATTTTTTGTACTTGTTTCCAGTTCTGGATTTTTTTTTGCTGATGTGCTCCATATGGCTCCAATGTCTTTTTAGAACATATGAAATTCAGAAATAGGAGTGTTTTTGTATACAACCATGAATCTTGAATTGCACATCATATTTGTTCCTTGAGTACTGAGCCAAAAGAGCATAGAGTCATCCCATGTAGCAGCAGAATTCTGTTTAGGGGGAGCATTTTACATTTCGGTCTATATGGTGTTCAGGTGGAAATTAGTAAATATTCAAGATGACTTTGAATGATGAAAGAAAATCAAGAGCTGCATTCTGGATCTCTTATTACATTAATGCTTCACTCACCTATAGAGATGGGATTTTCTATTAGATGTACTTTATCTTCCTAGAAATTTCCCTACAAATTGCCAAGTACTTTTAAAAAGCTTAAATAGCCATATCCTTATTTATACTTTTTGTTTGTTTTCACCTTTCCACATTTTTTTGTTGAAGTTTCTATCCTTAATTTGCCCTTCTCGTCCCCCACCCTCATTTCCTATTACTTATTTTCTATTAGTTAGTACCCCAGGACAGATGACTAAAATATCAAATTTCAAATGTCGACCCTCTTCTGTGGCCCAGTCTTGGATTTTCAGCTACTGTTTGACATTATCAATAATGCCTTCTGCTAGCCCTTTGACCAGATCAAATCATAATTTCTTCTTCCCCCAGTTTTCAACAGTGTTCAGCTTTCTTCTAGTTACTCTTATATGAAACTTTGCTTGTATTTCCCACTCTTCTCTACTAACCTTTTGGATCGACCACTCTCAAGCTACTGTATTGTGTCTGCTGTTTGCATCTCTTGTATCCTTTGTCCAGGTCATGTCTGTCCTTGCACACTGACTGCTCCCTTTCATGCTATGCCTATCATAAAAGAAGTCTTGACCATTTTATTTATTTATTATGATTTTTAAATATTTTACTTATTTATTCATGAGAGAGAGAGAGAGAAGTAGAGGGAGAAGCAGGCTCCACGCAGGGAGCCCGATGTGGGACTCGATCCCGGGACTCCAGGATCACACCCTGGGCTGAAGGCAGCGCTAAACCGCTGAGCCACCCGGGCTGTCCAAGTTTCAACCATTTTAGAAGCCCAAGTTCACACAAATCACATTCTCTGGTCACTACATTATACAAGAAAAAAATTATCTTTTTAAAAATCTCCATAAATGTAAAAATTAAAAACACACACAGAACAAAGAGGGCATAAAAAGAGAAGTTAAAAGAATCTATAATGGAAAGAAAACTATCTAACAAAACCTGTGAGATGGAAACAAAACAAGACTTAGAGGAAACATGGCTATAACATAAGAATACATATTAGAAAATTAAAAAGGTATGCTATCCATAAGCTAAACATCCAACTTCAGAGATTGGAAACAGAACAAGAAAACAAGCCCATGATAAAACCGAAGAGAGGAAAATAATAAAGCAAAGAACAAAGGTAATGAAATGGAAAATTGACAACAAGGAGGCCAACCAAGTAAAAAACTAGTTCTATGACAAGACTAACAAAATTTATAAACTTCTGGTGAAATTAATCAAGTTAAAAAAGTAACAATAGATAATATTAATAATGAAAAGGGAGCCATAACATCATATGTGCAGAAGTTTAAAAGATAGTAGGAGAGCCACTACGTATACCACAATGACTGAAATAAAAATGAATGCAGAAATTCTTACTTTGCAAGCATGGAGAGCAATTGGAACTCTCTTGCTTTACTAGTGGCAGTGTAATTTGGTACAGGTGCTTTAAAAATACTGCTGGGTAATATATACCAAAGTTGAATACTGGCCAACTCTATGACTCACAAATTCTACTCTAAAGTCTGTATCTAAGAGATATAAGTGTGAATATTTACCACAGGTTATGAACAGAGATATTTATAGTGGATTGTACACATAAGGTTCAAGCTAGAGTTAATCAAAATGTCTGTGAATATAAAATGAATAAATACATTCATACTATGGTATAAACTCATTCCATTCACACAGTGGAATACTACACAGCAACAGAGGAGAATGAACTGCTATATAACAATATCAGTGATTCATAAACACAATGTTGAAAAAAAGGAACCAGGCACATACTACTAGTACATGACTCCATTATTATAAAGTATAAGAATAGGCAACACTAATCTGTCGTGATCAAAGTCAGAACAGTTAGCTCTAGGATGGTATGAAGTGGAAAAGGAAAAAAGGGATTCTTTTGGGTCCTAGAAATGTTCCATATCTTGATCTATGTGGTGATTAGAGTGTTGTTACATATGTATGTAAAATTTCACCCAGCAATTCACTTAAGTTTATAGCAGTTTAGTATAGGCTATTTCTCAACTTTAAATTTTATTTAAAAAAATCCAAAATGCACAAGATAAAAAAATAGGAGACTATTATGAATAATTTTATACTAATAGCTGGATAAATTTGATTATATAGAAATGGTCTTAGAATAGTATGTTACCAAAGCTGGCTCAAGATAAAAAATAAAAAAGTAGAATGATTCCATAAACATTAGAGAGTTTAATAAGTTGTCAAAAACCTTCCCACAAAGAAAATACCAGAGCATACACATAATTCCAAAGCTGTCCCAGAAAATACAAAAAGAAGGGACACTCCATTTAATAAGTCCAGTATACTCTCCATATTAAAACCAGACAAAGATAGTAAAAGAAAAATTTAGGCTATTTTATATTTAAAAAATTTAAAGGACATATTAACAAACTAGATTCACTATGTTAAAAGATTTTATACTATATTAAACTGATTTTGTCACAAGAATGCAAGGTAGCCTCAATCTCAAGAAATTGAATTTACCACATTAGCACTTTAAAGGAGGCATATTAGATGTTTATCTCAATAATTGCAGAAAAATTTAAATTCAACATATTTTCATGATTAAAAAACACAGGCAGGAATTTCCTTACCCTAATAAAGAGTATTTAAAATATTATTTTTAGCAAGGATAATAGTTAGTGGAGAAGTTTCAATGCAATTACTAGTTAGTAGTAAAATAACTAATAGAGTCTGTTCATTAACCTAGCCAACAATGTAAGATAAAATAAAAATGACTTTAAGTAAGTATAAAAAAATAGCACTAAAATTGAAGAGAAGCGAATCAAATTGTCATTTGGAGGTCTTATACTTGTATGTAAAACAATACTGAAAGAATCTAAAAAAAATGTTATAACAAAAAAAAAACTTTAGTAAATTTGTTAGGTACCAAATCAACTCATCAAGTCAATTCGATTTTTATTCACCAGCAAAAAGGTGAAAAAAATATAAGTTGTAAAATAATATGATTTATAATAGACACAAAAATTAGATTACTTAGAAATAAATCCTATATGGTGTTCAAGATATTTATGGAGAAAATGGTAAAACATAATTGGAAGATATTTTTAAAGACCTAAATAATGATCATGTATAACTCATTCATGGGTAAGAAGACTCAATACTGTAAACTTAACAAATATCCTTAATTTGACCTATAAATTATAGGTACTCCATTGGAAACTTCAACAGGTTTTTAAATGTATTTTTTATGTTTTTACTTGTTGGACTTGGACAAGCTGATTCAAAGATATTATATATATGGAAGAATGAAAGGTGAAGAATAGTAAAGATTCTCTTGAAGGAAAAGAACAAGCAGTGGAGGATTTGTCCTACTATGCAAGTGATTTATAATAAATGTGCAGCAATTAGGATGATGTGGGATTGACCCACAGAACAAAATAAAGGTTCTCCAAGAGCTATCAGACATATAAAAACTCAACATAGATTGTAGCTATCTTTGTACATAAGTAAGAATACATGGAGTATTCTATTCATTATCCATTTGGAAAAAAATAAAAATAAAATAGAATGCTCACGAGTAAAATGTGTGAAAGACAAAACTGTAAATCTTTTAGAAAAATATATAAAGAATATTTTTATGACCTTAGGTTGGGGATGATTTCTCAAATAATGCTCAGAGAGTATAAATCACAAATAAAATATCACAAATGATAGGTTAATCTACTTTAAAAATAATAATTTGTTTACCAAAAGTTACTATAAAGTGAGCAAAAATGAAAGCTATATTTGATTAAAAAAACATTTATAACACATATAGCTGGGTAATATTAGTTTCCTAAATATATAGAAATGACCATAAATCAATAAGAAAACGCAAACTAACAAATTAGAATATGAGAAAGTAACATGAAGCAAATTCACAAATAGGAAACATGAAAGCTAGTAAACATGTGAAAATATTTATCCTTACTAATAATGTGGGAAATGCAAAATCAGACAGAGAGTAATGGGTTGTCCGGAAAGAACACACAGGAAGCTAAGTTGCTTAATCATTATTCTTGATGTATTATTTATGGTATAAATTCTCTTTGTAAGCATTTAATATTTAACATAAAAAGCAAAAATAATCAGAGTCCTAAGTATACAGTCAGTATCACTTACCATAAATAAAAGATATCAAACTAATACAATTAATACCAAATAATGTTTTAAAAATTCTAGATATAGACTTGTACCTACAAAAAGCTGTTTTTTCATTGTTGCCAGAAAATTTATCAACTGTTGTAGAGATATTAAAGACCTATTAGCATCTCAGTGAGACTTTTTTCCTTTGTGTATTCAGAAAGAACAGTATCCATACTTTCCAGTTAAGGTGGTACATATCTCACACTTTGGAGAGAACATTAGCCTATGGCATTAACTTTTTATTTCTCACTTGGTACTTCAACTTAAGATAACAGATTTATTAATTTCCTGCTATGTGCAAGACATTAGGCAATCAGGTTTGTAAAGAGGATGAGCATTATACAAGTATGGGCTTTTGAATACACAACTTTCTCCCCTATATGGCCCCCTGAGGGTGTAGAGTTTACTAAGGAAAGATTAATGTAGAAAAATAAGTATATTATAAATTAGAATGGAATGTGTGCCATAATAGAAGTACTAGTGAACTGCTAAAGTAGTTCAGAAGAGGTAGCAGATAAGGAGGCAGGAGTTAGCTTTACAGATATCTGTGTAATGAGCAAACAAATTGGAAGAACTTCTAAAGCAAAAGTCCTGAGGCAGCAGCGTGCCTAGCTGGCTTAAGGAATAGCAAGGGGCCGGCGTGGCAGGGGCCCAGAAAGCTGGAGAGGGTGGAGGCACGGCTTGGCTTGGTATCCTCCATGTTTCTCAGGAGAGTTCCTTACACATGAGAGGTTCCTAGTAAACACTTGTAAATAGTTGAAACCTGGTGATTAAAACAAAGGACAAAAAGAAACAAAGACGGAAACATTTCTCTGAGAACTAAATGGTAATACAGTTTCTTCCAACCACACATAAATAGAACATAAGACTCCTCATAAGTATGTAACATTCTATGCAATTCATTTCCTAAAGAGATTGAATGGCAGGTGAAATCCTGTAAGAAATCCCCATATCAAGACAAATGATTTATTTTGTTGAATTAAACATTGTATGACACAAGCCAGTCTTCAGTTGAGTCTGAAAATTTTTTTGTTATTCTGAGCCTGACACTCTAGGTATAGGGATTTTAAACATATGTCACATAACATAGAAGAAAATATTGTGCTTAGGGAAAAAAAGATGAGTACAAATAACAGTTGACAGAACCATCTGTGTCATCTAACTTGTCCTTCCTCAGCTTCAGTTTGTTCATTGCTAGCATGGGCATAATCCATACTTTGCCTACTTTGTAGGGTTATTGTGAAGAGCAAATGGTATATGTATATACGGAAGTCCTCAGCAAACATGAAGCACCCAACAAAAACAAATGTTGTATATGGTGCATCTTTTATATAATATCTAGGCATAAGTCTACATATATGCCTATGTATGTATGCACACATTCCTATAATTTATATATGAAATGTTTTCAATTTAGTTATTTTGTATTCTAGAATAATTTCATCTAATGCTATCTATGGATTATTTGGTCAAAATGCATCAAAATAAGTTATCACACTTCCACAAAGTTGGTGAAATAGAAAAGCATAATAAAATATTAAAACAGACCTACAAACAATGAAAACCAAAGAATAAACAGTGTAAAGACTACAGAGTTTAAAATATTACTTTATTTGCTTGGGATCAGAGATCGTGTCAGATAACAATAAGTATAAAGAGTAGAAAAAACATGTAAATAAGTGAGTTTGTAGATAAAAAAGCAATTATAAGTAAGAGATGGAAATTTTTCTATAGTACTGTTGGGTTGAAACATCATGGAGAACAACAGAACAAAAGAAGTATTGGGGAAATAACATATGAGAAAACTAAAAATTGTAAATGAAAGGCATATTAAGTGAATCCCAAAAAGAGATGGTTTTTCCCCTAAGCTCAAGAAGCAAGTGAATAGTTTGAAAAGCAGTTAATTTTAAAAAGCTATTATTTGTTTGCCTAAAACCCACTGGCAATGTTCTCTAGGGATCAAATATATTTACATTCTGCAGAAAGGAAAATGGTGAAAATTTTGTGGGGTGTTTTTTTTGGACAGGATTTGTAATTTAGATGCATAACTCCTTATTTTTAGGATAGAGTGCTATATTTAAAAATCGCTAATAGGGATCCCTGGGTGGCGCAGCGGTTTGGCGCCTGCCTTTGGCCCAGGGCGCGATCCTGGAGACCTGGGATCGAATCCCACATCGGGCCCCCGGTGCATGGAGCCTGCTTCTCCCTCTGCCTGTGTCTCTGCCTCTCTCTCTCTCTCTCTCTCTCTCTCTGTGACTATCATAAATAAATAAAAATTAAAAAAAATCACTAATAAGTAAGTGGTTGAGAGAGATTTCAAAGCACACATGCGCCATGATTTAGAAACCAAAACAGCTCTCATAAACCTAACTTGACAAAGTCTGATTTTAATATTTTCATTTTAAGATAAATCTCAGGATTATCTCGGGTATTTTATAAGTTTGGCTAACAGTACAGCAAAAGGAGCTGTGATAAAATTTCTTGATAAATACATGTCCAGAAATATAGAATTTAATTATGAACAGGGACCACATATTTAACAAAGATCATTCTTTAAAAAAAATAAAATAAAAAGCCAGGAGTGGAACAGGAAAGGTAGACAGGAGGCAGAATGAAATGAATAAATGAGGTAGCTGGCAGGAAGCCCTCTAAGCTTAATGTCTAGACCTACTGGGATTGGAAAATTGACATCATTTTGGTGGAAGACATCTCCTTTCAGCGAAATGAGTCTGGATCGATATCATTTTGTTATACCAAATTTAAATAATTTGAAAACAGACATTCCATACCAGGCATGGGACATTATTTGGATCAGTTTGTGTCTAGTACATGCATTCATTCTGCTGTTACTGAGTTTCAGACCTGTGACAGGCATTGTATGTAGGCACTGGGTACACAGTGACATACAGATGAGTATTTTCTGCCTCTCTTGGCAAAGAATTAAACCTCCAGAAAGCAAGTATACTCTCAAATAGTGAATCATATACATATTAAGATGGCGAGCAGTTGGCAGGATTAGAAATAGGAATATTCTCAAAGGTCTAGTAAGAATATTCAACAATAAAATTCTAAAATGTCTTTTAAAATAATGACTGATTTATCACCTGACCGTAAGGAACATCTAAAAAAAATTACAGTGCTTGCCTTGCACAGATTCTATTAAAAATGGTTGGATTTGATATTGTGATCCTTTTCCTAGCACTTTCCCCTCATATTCTTTATTGTGGAGCCGTGTTCTCATGGAGCAGAAGTCCTGTTTAGAAAGGGCCCCCATATTTTCTCAGGTTATATTCTTGGACATTTTTTATATGGGAAGTCTGTAGCTTTGTAAAATATATTATCAATAAGGATTATGCAGAGCTTTTTAAAGTCTACCATTTAATCTTTTTGGGATAATCTGAAGGGGGACTGGAAGAAGGTCTTATGTGGTTGTGTGATGCAGAATGTAGGCATGTTTGGTGGCGACAATCTGGTTCCCTCTAATAAATTTCTCTGAAAACACTTACTCTTGGGTATACTTATAAAAAGCCCAAATCAATTCATTTCTGTATAGTTCATGCACTCCTTCACAAATAACCACTGTCAGGCAGTGCACTGGGTACTGGAGCTCAAGGAGAAATAAGACATTGTTCCTTAAGTGACAGGAAGCCTTGGAATATAATGCGCATAGATGTTTTGAATATGACACAGTAGATTCCATGCTGAAAGAATACACTGGGAAGTGAGGATCCACAAAGACAGTAGGAACTACCAGTGGAGAGGTGGCACTATAGAGGTGATCCTGTGGTCCAGTGCAAAGAGGAGCCACAGCAAAGTTTGAGGCACAGTGAAGAGCCAACTGGGCAATAGTTAGCAATTCCTTCGTGTCAATGTGCTACCCCACCATAAAGGTGTGGCTCTATTCATGGCAGTCCAGAGTTTGAGGCTTGCTATGTTGGTCATTTTCTGTGCATTCCAGGCAAGGATGCTTCATCTCTCCAGTCTTCACTCTCATTGTCCATGATGAAGAAATTTTTTATTTTAAAGATCTTAATTTATTTATTCATGAGAGACACACACAGAGAGAAGCAGAGACATAGGCAGAGGGAGGAGAAGCAGGCTCCATGCAGGGAGCCCGATATGGGACTTGATCCCAGGACTCGAGGATCACGCCCTGAGCCGAAAGGCTGTCACTCAACCACTGAGCCACTCAGACGTCCCTGTGATGAAGAAATTGAGCTAGATGACCTCACCCATCCCTTTCAGTTCTAGAACTGCAACCCTGTGCTAGCTCATACTAGTACCTTTGAAGATAAAAAATATGGGGACATTTTATTCTTTTATATTAAGATGCTTTTTGGAATGACGTATGAGAAAGAGTTTTATAAATCCTGATAAATTTAATTAAAACAAGTGGTTGAAAGAACCTGGCTGCCACCTTTGCATGTATGTATGTTGTAACTCGCACAACAGGATTTAGAATAGGTGAAGTCAAGGAAATGCACCTCTATCCTAAAACAAAACAAAACAGAACAAAACAAAAAATCCTTAGTGCTGAAGAGTACCAACAATGAGAATAATAAGTAAACACCTACAGTGGTATGTGGGTGTAATTGCCAGCACGCTTTATGGAGCAGGTGGGGTTTCAGAAGCAATTTGAAGGAGAAGAGAAAGGTGGTCTGACATGCCTCAGTAGGAAAGCTGCTCAAGTGGAAGGGATGGGTGAGAGAAGACAATGTAAAATGAAAACAGGGAGAAAGAACCAGAAAAACAAAGGAGAAGAAAAAGAACAGCTGAGAGAAGGAGGACAGGAGGTAAGATACCTCAATGGAAATAAGAGCAATAAAGGACAAGGTAATTTGGGTACACCCAGGGTAACTAAAATGACCTAAACAAGACAGAGACATTCTGTAGAGAAGGTACAGAACTACCAGAATATGAGATATTCCTTTGACAGAAGAACTAGAAGGATAGATTATGGAAATGTAAACAAAGGAGAAGAACCAGGACTCCACAGGAGCCTTCATCTGAAGGGAAGTGAGAAGAAGCAAAGATTTTTATTTGGCAGTGGACCACTATGACTCATTCACACATTATTGTGTGGAAATAATGGTGTTGTATGTTGCGGTGAACACAAGATGGGTAAGACGGATCCTCCACCTACCCTTGAAGAGCTTACAGTTGAAATGATTGAAAATAATTTCAGTTGAAAATTACTGAAAAATACTGAAATAATTCGGATACAGTGTGTACTGAATTCTAAGAGAATCAAAAAGAAATTTTTATGATTTATTATTAGATAAAGCTCCTCTCTGTGTTATCCTTTTGATATTTATGCCAAGTCTCAAGTAAATGGTACTAGTATTCATTAAGTATTAACAAACCTGTCTACATTCTCAGCTTGCCTTTAGGGCAGAAGTTATATACTTAAGAAAATGTTTCTTAATGGATTCTGAAATATTTTTTCCTCCCTCCCAAAACTTCCTCCAGGTCTCTGGTAGGATTGTATATCATATTACTAACCTCCAACATTGGGTTGCTGTGGGCATATGATGCACTTTGATGGTATTACAACATAGGAACTTAACATTGCTACTTCGTCTCTCCAACTGCTGTCACTGATAACCACCAGCCAGCTCCTCATTCTGACAACAGTGAGACAGAAAGAAGGGTTCATATTTTTAAACTGAAATCAATCAGTATATGGTTGGAATAATTGATGGGGGAAAATAGACCATAATTTGACATAAGGCAAAAATTTCACCTTCTTCCTTTCCTCCTCCAATTTTTGTTGAAAAAAACTGATTACTTCAACTCTTGTTCCCCATTCCCAATTTCTAGCTCTCTGAATGATACGAATGCTTACAAACAGTCAGTATAGGAAGCTAACCCAAATCTACTATGAATCATAAATCCCTCTAACCTGGGAACTAACAACATATTATAACCAGTGGTAACTAGAAGCAAATTCCTCTCCTAACCCAAAAAGAATTAACACTGTTTCCAGTGATTTTTTTTTAAAACGTTTACTACAGCATCAGTTTAGTCTGTGTTGTTCAGCCTCTTCTAAGTCACTGATTTCTGGTGCTGTGTAGGGTGGTAGAGAAGTTTTCAGACAGAAATAGTCAAGCCATAGGTTGCACATTAAGAATGAAGATGCTGGATGTGGGATGCCTCATTAGATCGTCCATTGGAGAGTCAGTAAATGAAATGTATTGACTGCCCACTTTATGGACAACACTATAGGAGATTGATTCAGGTACACTTGCTATGGCATAGAATAAACAGCAGCTGAACACCTGCTGTTTAATGAGATCATCTAGATGAAGATCTCTTACCCAGAGGGGCTCAGTGGCCTGTGTAGTGGAGGAAATAAGCTGGGTTCCTTGAAAGAGCTTCCAAATTCTAAATCAGGACAAATCAGAGGACTGGAGACAAATAAGCCTAAGAAAGCATCTCTCTCCATGGCAAACCTAGGCTTAAAGTCATGGTAATTACTTCATTTTTGACGCTGGGTTTTGTTTTTTAGTGAATCCTAGCCAAAATTTGTTTTTTAAATCTCAATTATTGCGACACCTTGGTGGTTCAGCAGTTGAGTGTCTGCCTTCAGTTTAGAGCATGATCCCGGGATCGGGAATCAAGTCCTGCATTGGGCTCTATGCAAGGAGCCTGCTTTTCCCTCTACCTATGTCTGTCTGTCTGTCTGTCTGTCTCTCTCTCTGTCTTTCATGAATAAATAAATCTTCAAAAAAATAAATCTCAATTATTTTCTAGTTTTTAGCTATTGATGATTCTTTTGAAAATAAACTATTGTAAATGCTATTTATATTTAATGCTTTAAAAGAACCCAAGAAAAGTGAGGAAAAAATGGCTGGACTTTTTTTTACCCCCTGATTTCAAAATTAATGGTAGCTGAAATTTATGTCTTTATGGAGTTTTTGGGCTTATTTGTAAAAAACTAAATATGTTTAAATAAATACTGTTTTCTTTTCAGATTCTACAAAGGTCTATGCAGAGTTTGTCTAAAATGAAAAGAAAAAATTGCAACTTAGTCATTTCAAACAAAAATCTTTCTCTTACTAGATTTTTGCCTGTCTCTTCTTTTTTCCTGCCCAGTCAGTTGGCCAGAGCAATCTTATTTAGCCCTGCTTCTGTTTCAAACTGCCTTCCTCATTCCACCAAATGCCCCACCAGACTATGAACACTTGCCTGGCATGCAGCAGGAACTTTGTAACCCGGTTTTTAAAAAAATATTATTTATTATTTATTCATGAAACACACAAAGAGAGAGGCAGAGACATAGGCAGAGGGAGAAGCAGGCTCCCCGCAGGGCCTGATGCAAGATTCAATCCCAGGACCCCAGAATCACGACCTAAGCCAAAGGCAGATGCTCAACCACTGAGCCACCCAGGCGTCCCTATAACTCAGTTTTAAGTTCAGGGAAAATTGTCCCCATTTTTGACCTCAGATGAAGTCTTTTCTCTCCCAGTGAATTTTTCCTGACTCTTCTAGACCACTTTAATCTGTCCCTGTTTGATGTGTCCTAGTGGTCTTCTCTTTGCCATACACTGACTGACACTTGGTCTTGAAGTGTTTTGCCATGTTAATTTAGGCAGAATACTTACATAACAGTTTATTATTTGTGTGTGTTCTTTCCCCATTTATATTGTAAGTCCTTGAGTTTAGGAACCATGTTTAATATCTCTTGGTTACTGAACTTAGCAAAAAGTGCTATGTGGTCTTTAATCTCAGGACATAAACTACATCTGTAAGACAGTAATGCCCTTCTATTAATTACCATGAGAGCACACAACAGAAAATCTGTGCTGGTGTTTTTCAATGAATTACTTGGGCACACTTCTCACCATGAGTAGTTTCCATCACATTTCACTTATTTTTTTTTCCTCTTTCTTCTGACTTATTTTCACACAAACTCAGAATTACTTGGAAAATATCCAAACTAAATTAGTAAAATGTCTGAACTACTGAGTATTTGTAGAAGCTGTAGGTTTATTATTTTCACTCACACATAATATTCGTTTGCTTGCCAACAAAATCCTGCCAAGTAAAGGTGCTACTGATCTTAAATATAAGTCTCTCTCTCTCGTAATTAATATATTCGTTCTCAGAATGGTAATGTATATTGCTATAGTCCTTGAAAACAGCTTTTTTTCTCCCCCGCCCCAGCAAGGTTGTACCTTTTTACATGCTCTATCTTCTTTCCCAACTCCCAATCCTATCACCAATTTCTGATATTCTTTATGTTATTAATTTTTAAACCTCTATTTGATAAACATTTGTTTAATCGTTGTTAATTGTCATAAAATTTAAATGAGTGGATTCTGGTTTGAGGAAATTATACTATGGTTTCAAAGTCCACATGAAAGAGTGAGAATTAATCTTTGACAAGCAACTTTGTTGTGTCAGACAGTTTATATAGTATTCCATTCCATCTCCATAATAACCTGTCAAGTAAAGAGTAATAAAGGTAGTTACTCTTTAATGCAGGCATGCTACATGGTAGGCATGGTACTAAGCACTTTTATACAGTTCTCACTTGCTTCTCACATTAAACTCTTAAGATGTAAGTTTTATTAGTTTTAATTTACAGGGAAGAGTACTAAGACTCAAGGTCATTAAATGATTTGTCACACAGCTAAATGATGAAGCCATGAAATAGCAACTAATTGCAAAAAGAAGATTCTAAAGTTGCTTTCCTACTAAAACTGCTGGGTATGTTTGGAGTGAAAATTTCATAGCATCATTGATGCTGTAAACAACATCCTGACTTCAGAGGGTCCTGACTGAGTCTGGGACCAGCTCTTCCTTGACAGCCACTGCCTAAGTTTGGGACTGGTGACATAGAGAGGGCTGAGGGTTATGGGACATCTTTGAGAAATGATTCTGTTACATCATGCTTTGATGCTCTGAACATATAATGATGATAGATAAAATATAAATAACCAAATGGATGTAGTCAGGTTCAAAACAATTCTCCATCTTTGAGATCCAGAAACCAAATTTCAGAAGTGGTTGGGACTGAAGCCAGGATTCTATAGGATTCTACTCCAGAATTGGTAACAAGATTTAATTTCTGTGGGACAGAACTAAACTTGCTACTTAAAGCAGGGCAGAGAAGTTTCATTGCTTACAATAGAAGGCTAGAAAAAAAAATTCTGTTGTTGATCAATACCTGGTATTAGGACTTTTGAGCTGGAGAGTTAAAGGGATAGGAAAAAAGATACAGTTTTATGACTTAAAACTGAATTAGCCAGATGCTGGCTCTGTGATTCAACTAGCAAAGTCCTCTATATCCCTGTAGCACATCAGACATACATGAAATGCCTCATGAGACCTAGCCTGGTCTAGGAGTCTGAGATAGCCTGGGAGAAACAATGGCAAAACTATTAGCAAGGAAAGAATGAGCACATAGAAAAAAAATCTTTCACTAAAAATGGGCTTCAAACCAAGATTCCAAAATATGTGAATGAATCTAATGCTAGTAAAGCAGCAAAACAAAACAAAAATAATAAAAACCACAAACAAACAAAAATGCCAGCTGTTATGATACCAAGATTCCACTCCAGAAGAAATTAATTATATAGAAGAGTCTGACAAAGACTTTGAAATAAGTATGTTTAGAAGCTCGGAAAGATAAATGTAGGTAGGATTTCTACTAAAAGGAGTGACAAATTATGAAGCAAACCCAAGTATAAACAAAGCAAGAGCACTTGTGTTTAAAATTAGAAATGAAAAATAGTCCTTGAACTAAAAGTTTTGGTGGATAAGATAAACTCTAGACTGGAGACCAGTGAAGAGAGAATTCATGGTTTTTAAGAGTACAGACAATTACCTAGCTCAAAATAGAGGGACAAACTGACTTCTAATTGTGCATGAAACACAGTTAAGATACATGGAGCCGAAATCCAGACACTCCAGTCTTGCCTAATAGGAGTTCCAATAGGAATGAATAGAGGATGTCTGTGAGAGATAACATGGAAACTAAAGAAAACTGAAGAAAATAATGGCAGAAAATGTTCAGATTGGAGGCGTTATGTAAGTTCTCAGATTGAAATTGTTCTTTCAGTATTGAGCAACAGTAATATACAAAAATATATGGTCAAGAACATGGCAATAAACTCTCAGGACACTGAGAGAAAGGAGAAAATCTTGAAGTCAAGTAGGGGGAATTAGGGAAGGCAGTTCCACCCTCTGGATTTTGGTCAAGAGCCTGGTACTGGAAGTTTATGTTGAAGATGGCTGGAGACTGGTTTCTCACTCTGATACCAGATGTGGCATTGTTAAGGACCAAAGCAGTACACAATTACAAGGAAAGCCTTCTTTCAAAATGTACTTAAAATGCCACTGTCAATTTGCCTGCAAATGATCAGACTATAAACTGTGTTAAAACCCGGTAGGTGGGAGGCAGGGTAAGACACTGGCCTTAGTTATGGTACTCACAATCTGAACGAATTAGTTCAAGTCACTTCATCACTTCATCTGCACAGGAGGATAATCATCCCTCCTTTATCAGCTCTCACAGTTTTGTTGCAAGTGAATTTTGTGCATAGGAGCTCTTTATAGACCTTACAGACAATTGTAGGAAACTGTTATTTCTTTATTATAGAAATGAATGTAACCTCTGGTTTTTGACCTCTTGGAGTTCATATGTTAGATTTAGAAAAAGCAAGTAAACAAAAAATCCTCACAAAAAATACGAAAATATTTGCAAAGCTGCTTGTTACAACTAAGCACAAATTATCTTGGATGCACATCAAGTGTGGAGGTTTGAAATGAACCAAAGCAATGGGTTTAATCAGGTTATGTTTAGTATTTTAAAAAATGACTTTAGATAGAATTGTTCTATCCATTTATTCCCATTTTATATTATGAAAATATTTAAGCATGTACCTAGGTTTAATAATTGTTAACATTTAACCACATTTACTTTATCTGTATATGACTATTTTTTCTGAATATTTGGAGGCAAATTGTAAACATAATGCCATTTCACCCCTAAATATCCAGTATGCATCTCATAACAAAAAGAGTATCCACATAACCATAATGCCATTGTCATATCTAAGAAAGTTAATGGAAGTAAATACTCAATACCATTTCATAACCAGTTGAAATTAAGATTTCTCCAATTTCCTCAAAAGCCTTTTTTTGCTGTTTTCTCCCCAAATTAGAATCACCACATGCTACATTTATTAGTTGTCTTTTTAATCTCTTTCACCTGAGAATCATGCCTCCACCTTTTCTATTTTTTCTCTGCGACATTGGCTTTTTGAAGATAACAGACCAAGAATATTTTTGATTGGTGTTGAAGAATATTTTGGATTTGTATACTCCTCTCCTTCCCCCCCTCCCCCTGCTGCCAGGGTACTGCTTGTTTCTCTGTGCTTGTATTTCCTGAAAACTGGACTATTTGTCTAAAAGCTTGGTTAGATTCAGGTTTACGTTTTAGATGAACGTACTTTATTGTGATGTATTATACTACACATTGCATCACATTGAGAGACACATAATGCCAGGCTATTTTATTGGTAGTAAGTAAGCTAAGTAGTCTGGTTGCAGTGATTACCACCAGATAAATCCACTGTAAAGTTAAATCTTTCTCTTTGTAGTTATTAAAGGATAAAAATTGGGTACCTCCAGAATAACTTTTCTCTTAAAGAGTTTTAGCATCCCTTAATGAGTATCCTGGGCTCCTTTATTTGGCATTGCAAAATGGTGAATTTTCTGTCATTCCTTCTACTGTGAGTCTTTCATAAAGAACTTTTCCTCATCAAATAGGCATGAACTACATTTCCTCCTAAAAAAGCTTAGTGCTTCTGTGCCTTTAATTACTAATTTTCAGGATAAGAGATTTATGTAATAGTCACTTCCAGTGGTGGCAACTAAGATTTTTTTTCCTTTTCTGTTCCTGAGGGTTGCTATGAACTCAATGATTTTTTTTATAGTCCATGTTTTGTTTAAAAAAGTCAAAGCAATTTATAACTGCAAAGTACATATATTTTTTTTGCTTGATGAGGTACAATGTGAAGCCTAAGTCCTAATGGAATGTAGTTTGCTGGGGGAGGGGGTGTTAATCAGAATAATTTTTTTAAGTATACATTATTAAAATCCTGATCACTTTTTTTAATTTATGAGATGCTCTTTCCTGAAAGTCTCTGAGTACCTTAACCAGAGTATAACTGAAAACAAGAATGTCAAAAAGGCACATTTAAATTGTTCTCAAAATCAATCAAAAATAATGAGGTGCTGGGAAAAAGTTGTATCCTTGATAATTACATCTATCAGTATCAGAAAACAAAAGAGAACAATCAGGAAATGACAACCCCACTCCCAAGTAGCACATTAAAAAAAGGCTAATGAAAAAAAGTCTCTTTTAAAAATTGTACTAAATTAGCATTTCAAGTAAATTGACAACTTAAGCGTTGATAAAGGCCAATCTGGGGCCCAAACAATGGAAGTTCTGTTTCTACTGTTATCTGCTTTTAGAAGAAATGATCTCACTTGACTTTTTTTTGTGTTGTTGTCTTCTATATAAATGGAAGTAATTGTCCTAAGGGAGGTGACAGTCGCCCTGTACTCCTTAAGGGTTAGGACAACCCTGGAGTATTGTGCTTAATTTAGGGTTCTGTTTCTTAAAAGGTTGACCTGGAAGAGAGTAACCAGGATGGTGAAAATTGTTCAAAACGTTTCTTATACCATCCCTCTATTCTCAATTTGAAAAAGGGTTAATGTAATTGTCATATTAGATAAGGGATCCAACCTCTTCTTTACGGCTCCAGAGCCTAGAGTTAGGACCAATGGCTGACAGTAGAAAAGCAGATTTGGGTCTCAAATTAGGAAGAAGTCCTTTACAAACTCAGCTGTACAGAGCTGGAGGGATTTACTTCCAAGGGAATGAACTCCCCAACGCCAACCAGCACCGTTCAAAGGTTATGATCACTCCATTTAAGTATGGTGTATGGGTGGGCAGGCATCTCTCACATATTTTGCTAAAAGTCTATCATAATAAGGATGCTTTAAAGGTTATTTAAAATCATTTTTAAAAAGAGAGATAGAAGGTAAAAATGAATTTTATGTCATGGCTTTCAGAAAGAACACCTTAACATATCATTGCTTTGTATTTGGGAAATGTGAGCTGTGTGGGGAGGCAAAGTTCAAATTACAGCATTGTAAGATCACGGTATACGTTGTTTTTGATGACATGAAATTCTTATTTCATTCAGCCCCAAATTTAGGAGCTTATAGATAAGAATCTGACTTTGTTAAGAATAGAACATAACATTTTAGACACTATCTTAAGAGTAGAATTAGTATTTGAATTATCAGCAGTGACAAAAGCCTTCTCCTTCAATGATAAAAGAAAACTTGTGTACATAGATCTTCAAATATGTCAGTTCATTTTGAAGGTAGTAGTAAGTGCTGGTATTTTATTATTTTGGCTTGTCAAGTGATTTTATTCTTTATTATTAATCCAGGAAAAAAAAAGTCCTAGTATATTCCACCAACATATTCATCAGTCATCATTTTTGGAGACAGTTTTCGACATATTGTATGTTTTACTGTGCTAACAAGAGAAAAGACTAGCCATTAAGTTTATGTTTCTTTGTTTTTCAGCAAGGTCACATATCAGGAATAATGCTAGAAGTATGCTAATAAACAATATATAATGTAGGTCATCTGGGAGTAAGAAATATTTTCTAACTAGTTCTAAAGGGAAATATTGTTAAAAAAGGGATAGATGTTATTTACGCAACACATGTTGCTCTATATGTCACCATCAAAAGCATCTTGTAAACAGCTCAGTGCAGTAAATCTTCCTCGGTGATCGTCAGGGTTTTCAACTCCGTGTTAGATTTAGATTCAGCACATTCAATTCACAATATGCCTAATGTACAAAAGCCTGTTAGGTTATTGAGAACGCTTCCATTGGAAATAGGCCTGCTCTTCTGTATTTTACAAGGAATGCTACTATCCTGTGTTGCAGAAGCTAATACTATGTTAAGTGACAATAATTAAGAAAATTTTACATGAACAGCATTTATAATTTTAATTGCTTTTGAAATTATGCTAAATTTTTGTACTTGATTTTGATTTTGTTGAGTTCTTTAAAATTAATTATGATTTACAGACTGATATTTTTAATTGCTACGATTAGTGAAGCAATTTTATATGACCACGGATGAAATGATAATTCTGTAAGAATGCCTTAACAAACTGTCATTGGTGTACTTTTACAAGTGTCATTTTTTTCACATTTGGGAGCTTTCAGAATGGTTTATTTTGTTTTCCAAGATGGTTTTTAATTGAAAATATCAAATTTCATCATAAAGGAATTTATGTAACTGTGTTCTAGAAAACATAACCAATACTTTATTTATTGAATTCACCTAAGGTGTACTGAGCCATATGGGGAACACAATGATAAAGATGTGAAATCATAAAGGCTGCTTTTATCTGACAGCCTAGCACTTGAAATTAAGAGAGCTTATTTCTCTTCTCAGCTGTAGGGCACTCTGACATCAGGCAAATTCTTTCTACTTCCCTGGGCCTCAGTTTCTTTATTTATGATACAAGAATTAATAAATTCTGTTCTCTCCCCTTGCCAGGACTTTTATGTAAAATGATAAAATGATGTTAGAATGCTCAGTATGGTCTTATTTCTATGGGAAAAAAGTGAATATTTAAAGGGTAGTATTGAGCAACTTCTAAAACACCTAAATTTTAGACTTCAGCTAAAAATTTTAATTACTGAATGTCTTAGCTAGATTCTGTAAGTCTCATTGGCTGTTTTACTAAGGGGTATCTAGAAGTAACGTCACAGACATTTTGGTTGGAATGAAATTGTGATTGACCTATGAGGACATCAGTTTCTGAAACTCGGCCATGTGTTACAGATTTTTAATATTAAACTTCTGTTTTTGAACTTAGGAATCCTTAAAAATATATTATGCCATAATTATGTGCCTCCATTTCTTCCAACTGTTGTAGCTAAAAGTATAATATTAGGATCAAACCACAAAATCTTAGTAAGAAACTCATAGAACTTTGCCCAAGCAGATCCACAGTAGCATAGTTAACAAGACATGTAAGGCCAACATCTCAAAAAAATGCTGTGAGTAGTGTTGTTTTTTTTTTTTTTAAGAAAACAATAAAAAGTGCATGTGTCTAAGTAATTCTATTTATACTTGTTTTCTCAGAAGAAGACCTATCAGTGCATCAAGTGTCAGATGGTTTTCTACAATGAATGGGATATTCAGGTTCATGTTGCAAATCACATGATTGGTGAGTGATGCTCTAAACCTTATTACAGATAGCTTTTTCTTCTACTTGTGTATATCACTGCCTATATAATTAAACAGAGTTAAAGATGAATTAATTGTTCAGCCATCAATGTTTTACCTAGGCATGATTGATTTTTATTACTATTATTAGGCCTGATAAAACGTTAGCACATTTTATTTTCTGCAAGGGCTAGTTTAGACTTCTGCAGAGGATTATATATCTACTGACAGTCAAAACACAGGTGATTAACAAATTAAACTTCTAATCATTTTTGCATTATTGAAAACTAACAGGAATGGTTAATGAACTGGATGTTAGCTTTCCATAGAGTTTTAGACAGGTTTTAATTTCAGAAGTTATTATGGTAATGGCACTGCTGTGTGTTGCTTAAGCATCTTTGTATCAAAATCTAAAGTGGTGAGTTTTTGTGATAGGGAAACATAAATAATTTAAATTGCCATAAGATCATTTTATATGTATGGTTTCAACAGCCTGGAAATAATCATGATCATAAAGATCATGTAAAGAATTCAGTAATCATTTTTTATTTCCCCACCAAATTTTACGTAGATCTTTATATAAGTGGTTTGGGTGAAGATTGGAAGTCACTCTAGGCCAGTGTTTTCAGAGGTTTTGCCTTTATCATATGGACTAGAGCTAAAAGGATAATTTTTTTCAGTTATTCATATTGTCCCATTATCCCTTAATTCCTCTGGGGTTACCTCTTATGTTTTTTAATTTGATAAGCACTTAGTAATAACACTAAGAGTTTTACCAGCCAATTAAACTTTATCAAGCAGATCTTTTTCTACTAGTAAAATGACAATTGTTATTACTTTATGCTATTTTTGTTACTCATTTGTGTTTTTATACTTCGAGAGTTTTTTATTTCATCCTCATCTGATGGTATTCTATACTACCATAAATAATTGTGATATAATACTAAAAAGTCCAATTAACCTCATGCTCTCCTATTACCAAACTCTTAAGACAAGAAAGAAAATTCAGCATTTTTGACTCTGAACTTGTTTTCAGGGGTAAACAAGTTTTATTAGACACTAATCAGAAGCACTCTTAAGAATGCTCAGTGGAAGGGTTGCTCCAACTATCATTAATGATCATGAAAAGCAACCATAACGGAACTCCTAATTCTCTTACAGAAATTAATGAACATAAATTCAAAAGCATGTTAGAGAATTGACTAATAGTTTTTCAATAGGATTTGTTTTATAGTTTTTCAAATGACGGGTCTTTAGGAGGATAATTGCTTATCAAAGACTAAGTACATAACTGTGCAAAATGGAATGTACACACAACAGCTAGAATATTGATCACTCTATCTCTACATTTTCCAGATTTAAGCACTAATATTATTAGTGATTTTCTAATACATTAAATAACATGTTCTCCAATGTGATAGAATAACAGTGACAGCTTTGTTGAATATTTAGCAGGTAATGACAACATGTAAGAGATATTTAAATAATGTGTTTCCTTGCAATTTTCTTTTATTTTGGATTCCAAACAGATATTCTTTATAAACTTTCAAAACTGCTTTTTGGGAGGAGGGGGTGGGGATTAAAAAGAATGAATTGTTCTTGCCAGGAGAAATGCTAATATTTTCCGTCTCTTTATATCTTGAGTAGAGTTTATTGGTGGCAGTCATTCATAACCCTGCTTCATGCTACAGTTTTACGTGGGCTTCAGTGAAAATGTTTCTTGGAATTTGCACCTTATGGAAAATTTAGCAAAATGCTGTAGGTCGTGCTTCTGTGTAGTTTTATTCTACATACATTTATTTTTGGTCCTGGATTTTGTTATTTACCCCAGGAACCAGAGGAACAGATTGAATATATTTTTCACCATGATATTAATGTTCTTGTCCATACATCAAATTTGAATTGAATGTTGAGCAGTGAAAGGACTTTTTTGATTTTCCAATTTAAGTATCATTTGGCCATAAAATTCATTGGTTTGTCCTGGTCCTTCTTTTTAAATTGCTTTATACCTTTCCTTTTATATTTCTCTTACACTCCTTGCAACATTAGTGCGTTCCCAGGGCTTTCTCCCTCTACCTTATGTGGATTAATATGACACTAACTTTCTCTTGGGATCTGAGCATTTAACAATTCACCTTCCATCAGAGAAGCAAATTCTATTCCTTTACACAGAGGGCCTAGTTATTTAATATTCATACTATTTTTAATAATAAAATATGTAATTCTCTTGCACTTGAGGCCTAAACAAATGAATAGCATCCATTTAATTGTTTTATCTGTTGACCATGCATCCAAGTCCTTCAACTCCAGTCGTGTTGTTAATATCTACAGAAAGTGAATGCATAATGGGATGATGTCACAAAGGCTAAGATATCCTTTTTTAAAATCCCAGTGTGATACTTAGTCTTTCAAATGAGGCAAGCAGCATTATTTTGTTGACTAAAATACCTCCATTGAGGGTAGGTATTTTTAGGATGTGTGTCTGTGTATGTTTTTTGTCTAATCAAAAAATAATCTCAACTAGACATTTAGCAGGAAAGAAGGATTAGAGACTATCTGAAAAGCCTCTTACTCTTTTTGTTAAGAGGGTATATAGTGTTTTTGCAGATTTCGCTCTACATTTCAATCAGTCTAGAGGAAGGATTATGTCACCTGATGGAGGTCTGCAGATGACCCAATGAGGTGTAACTTTAAATTCCTTCTTTAACCAAGTCATTTGCATTTGCTTCTCTGTAGCACACATGTTTAATGCAACTGCAGTGTCAGACAACCTCCATGCTTCTTTCTGGAAGTGCTGGTCTCAGGCTATTGGCCAGGGACATTTGTGAAAGGAAAACCATCAATGTTTCTACCAGGTACATACCGGAGATGCTCTGCTTTAAGTGCTGTTTTGCAGCTAGGTGTGGACACATGGTCTACGTTGCAGGGATAATTACTCAATAAAAATGCATCAGGGATTTGACTTATGTCTATTAAGGAAAAAAAGAAAACCTCACTTTCCACTACATTTTGACACAGTTTCAGTAAGAAATCAGACCAGTGACTATTTAGGGGTTTCTTTTCTTCTTTACACACACGCAAAAAAGAGCTACAAAACATTTTAACAGCTTTCCTGGGGAAAAGATTTCCCTCTTTTCAAGTCTGCACAGATGAGAAATTTTTTCTTGTCTTCCTTTGTTCTTTTCACATAGTTTATGTTGGCTTTTGACCTGAGAATACAGAAAGAAGCCATTGTGTATTATGTCTTTTAATTCATTTTTTCCTAGTCTCTATCAGCATAGTAAATATTTATTGTTATTTTCTTCTTTGAGATTTCTGTTATTATTATTATTTGGTATGGATTAGCACAGATAGAGATGAAACCAGGGGATTTAAATGTGTTTAACCCAGCAAAGGAATTGCCTCATATAAAATTATGAGGCTCAACAGCAGTAGAGTAAATTTGTAAGTGCTCTGAATAAAGGGCTGTTAGGCATGTGATAATATAAAGAGATGACATTGCCAAGAACTATTTATGAGAAGCTTAATTTTTTCACTCTGATAATTCTTGACCAATAATTACCAGCCTCTAATTATCTATTTTAGTTAGAAAGAAATTTCGATCACTACGGAGGTTGGCATTGCAACCAGCGTATAAATCCCCAAAGAGACAAATGTGTTCCAAACAGCCACAAACAACTGTCTCATGAAACATAGTGAGCAAATTGCAAACGGCTGGTGGTAGACAACCAGCAGAACACTCACCATCGAAGGCCAGTCCGCTTGACAAAGAAATGATCAAAGGGGAGAAACACCATTATCCTTGGAACTGATTGCTACACTCATGGACTTTGGAGGATAAGTGGTGAGGATATAGCTATGGCCATTTCCAGGCCTCTTTTTCAAAATTCTCAGACAGATAATATGAAGCGAATGGGTATAAACCATATACCTAGGAATTATTTTTAAAAACTGACTTAGAACTGATTACTTAATAAGCTTTGGGTTTTTTTGTATTTTTCATCTGAAAAGAAAGACCAGTGCTATAATGGCAAATTTGTATCTAAGGTGGCGGAGCACCCTGTTTTGTGAAAAAAAATGGGAAATCCACAAATAGTCACTAATAAACGTGTCCTGGATAGATCAAGGATGATGCTTAGAGCATTTAGGGGAAACAAATGTATTTATCTCTTAGAAAAGCAAAGCTAAAGTTTGGAACTATAAATGATAACTAATAGGAAAACACTGATGTAAAGGTATTGACTATTTTGGTTCAAATCTCTAATACTCAGTGTTTTGTAGTTATAATTTTTAAAAGACCACGAAAAGATTCAAGTTTTCTGCAATGCACATGGGAAGATATGTACCCTATGTGTTATGTTCCATGCGATATACATCACTGATGTCAAGACAAAAAGAATGCATAAATCAGTTTTGTACACTGTAGTGAATTTTTAGTCTGTTCTTGTGGCAAGTGACATTCATATGTTCTGCAATTTGTTTGATGCCCAAGGTCACAAATGGCATTCTTTTCCTTCCGTTTCTTTAGTGGATGGTGTGCTGTGTGACTAATCTTCATTATAGATTTGTGACATTCAGTATCACTTCTGGAACATTTCAGCTTGAGTGCTCTTGCTTTACAATAGACTAAAACCAATATTTTGAGGTCTATAGTGGTTTTGGATTTTATATGTCTTAAGGGGAAATATCCACAGATAGGGATCTCTGCATAGGAAGATAAAGGACCATGTTGCACTTTAAACTCTCAGCTGTCATTGGCAGTTTAAAAAAAACGAATAGAAATGAATCTACAGTAATGCATCTATGTGAGGGGATATATATACACACATATACATATATATATTTATGTCTGTATATATATACACATATATATACATATGTATCTGCACTATCCTAAGAAACTCAAAGTCATTAGGTTCTTTGTGGAGTTTGCATTAATTCTAAACGACAAGACTATTGAGTTCTAAGTCATCCTTTGATAGCTTACAAAACTCAGGGAATTAAGAAACAAGCATTTGGTGTTAAATATGATGAAATACTGGCTTATTTCATCAAGAGCTGGATTAAAAAAGATGAAATCTGGACAGTTTAATGGTACCAGAAAGCTACCCTCATGTGGGCAATGCTGGCTTATTTGAAAAGCCCATAAAGGGTTTCTACATGGACCATACAAAAGGGATACTTTCTCTTTAATAGCCATCTGTACAGGAGAGATGAGAAGTGGGCCAGGTCATCTCTCCTCAGCTGTCATGATATTAACGTAGGTAATGGAGCAAGCTCGGCGTTCTGCTGGGTGTTGTTTTTCATAGATGTTCATCGATTTACACAGATAATTCTATTTATTTCTTAGCGTTGGTCCAAGTGAACCAGGCACAATAACAAACATCAAAGCATTTCAAATGACTTTATCTTTGTTGGTAACGTAACTTTTGTCTAAAAAATGGTGTCACACCTACTGTGCAGATGGCTGCATGATTTGTAAACCAGCCAAAACATTTAAACAAATGTGTGATCTGGGGATAGATTAAATAAAGGATAAAATGGAGTGTGGGCCACAAATTCTAATAATCAGATGATTTTAAGTTGTGTGCAGTGTGGAGTGATGGTCACAGTGATAGCAGGGAAAGCTTGCCAATGACAGCAAGGTGCCTTATAGATCTCAGGATGGAGCCTGTGGCCTGGTAGGCCTCAGTTTGAGAACCGCACATTTGCTGTACAGCTGGCAGCTCTGTATGGGGACATCAGATAAAACTTATGTAAAATGAAGTGTTATTGCTTAGTATGAAATTGTTCAGAGAGGGAATTTGCAGACAGTAACTGAAAACAGAATTCATGGTACCAATGAAGCAGACTGTAAATATGAAGAGGGTTTAATTATCTGCGCAATTTAACAAAAATTCAAGATGTATTCAGAAAGGACATACGCAGGCATAAATAGAGCATAGCTACACTGTTTACTGAGTGCAGAATGGGGCTGCAGGAACTTATCAAGCCTCTCCTATAATAAGGTTTCCTAGAAACAAAGACATTTTAAAATAAAAGAAGACAAAAAAGACATAAAAACAAAGTCTTTCTAGAATAAGATAGCTTTCAAGAGCTCATCTTGATTACTTGGATTCTTATTTCTGAAGCAAATTTTAAAGAAAATCTCTGAGCCCATTTCTTAATTTTGGTGTTAAGCTAAAGAAAGTCAGAGGTGTTTATCCTTGTTTTGTGTTTTAGCCTGCGCCTAGCAGCTTGGATTTAGTAAAAAAACAAAAAAACAAAAAAAACAAAAACAAAAAAAAACTTGCAGTTGGTGGAGTTTTTAATCTACAAGCCCCTAACAAAACCCCTGAGCCATTCCTTGTGATGATAATTTTCCATGAGACCCAGGGTTCGGATCAAGTCCATAGAGAGGTTGAAGATTCAGTTTCTTGTGACATTTTAAAACGTACTGCCTTTAAAGAGGCCTCCGAAAATTGTTGTTCTCAGGCCCAATTACTAGATGCCAGCCTTCCATCCTAGGTTCTGTACAGAGAAGCTGGGGAAAGAGTCTGTGCCAGATGGATAGTTCCATGTGACTGGCTGAGGCACACTGGCCGGGCTTCTGGCTCTGGTTTGGTCCTTGCCTTTGACTTGTTGGAGAATAGGCCACAAGTGTATCTCTATTTCACTCCCCTGCTTGATATGTGGATTCTCAAATGCCAGTGTCCGTTTCTGAATGAAGTTTGCAAAAACATTTCTGAATGGGAGGCACCGAGAGTCATGGACAGTAGACACGGAAAGATGGACCCCGCCTGCACCCATGCCCATGTGCACACACACACCCCGTGACCTGCTTCCCCCAGGTTCCTTCAGACACGTAAAAAGTCAAGGTCTCTGCTGACCCAATTCCAGAGGTCATTTCCTAGTTTCTGGGCTGTTAATAGCAGTAAACAAAAGAAACAGAGCCAATATGGAGAGTGGGTATCGAACTTCAGCTGCTCATATTGTTGCATTTGGTGAGCTGATGGGGTTTCGTAGGTCACCTTTAGAATTATGCCTATGACAGCAGTAGCTACCTGCCAAGATTGCAAGGTATCTCACAGCTCTCAGGATGGCGCCTGTGGCCCGGTAGGCCCCAGTTGGAGGGGTACACATTTGCTGTACAGCTGGCAGCTCTGTATGGGGCAGCCGTGTGGGCTGCTAGGGAGCTGGAAAGGAGACAAGCATGAAATTTCTTCTAAACCCAACTCTGTTTTTCTGTACTGTTGGCTGCTTCTCAGTTCCTTGACAAAAAAACCAATCAGGCACCCTTTAATCCGCCTGTGATTACCACTGGTATAAAAAGAGAAGCATAATGAGGAAAAATGCCTCGTTTTGTTGCCTTCAAAAGCCAACAAATTGGAGTTAACTTGACAGGAAGTGGCTTAATAATTAGATTATTTATTTATTCCTGACACATATCCCCCTGTTACTGGTCTCAGGAGACCCTGTAGATGGTACGATTTTCAAGCTGCCATTACTTCGCTGTCTTCTGCGAACAAAGAAGCTACTGTCTATCAGTCAATTAAACGCACTCTTTAAGCAGAGGCTTCGAAGACCTCAATGGAGAGAGCCCTGGGACACTGTGGCTGATGATTCCTTTCTCTGTACTGTACATCACACTCTCAACTACAGTCCCCACAGAGATGGAATAAAGTCATGCATTAAAATATCACTTGTTGATTTGTTTGCTAATGAAGAGCCATTGAAATGTTTGTGTATTTCTATGGCAAAATTGTTGATAAAAGGGCCTACTTGCCTGCATATCTGAGTTCATCTGCTGTGAGTGCTTATTTAAGAATTATTAAAATTAAAGTCGATAAACAACAGAATAAAAAAAAAACACCCTCAGAGAACAGGAGTTTTCTTGCCGTCTTCATCAAATTAAGTGAATAAAGTCAGGAAAAACAGAGGAATTGGTGTCATCTTGAGCTCTTGCTTACACTGCATTAATCCAAACATGGTTTTCTCTGACATAAAAATGTAAGTCGTTTTCAGAGTATCTGGGAGCTACACCTTTTAAGTGTGAAAAGATATCAGAATCCCTTCGTGAGAGTAATATACTTGGAAATTTTGTTTTTTTTTTTCTTTAAAACGAATGACATTTTTGCTGCCGTTTCTCTAACTCGGTGAGTATGAGCAGAGGCTTTACTAGGGAGCTTAGTGGGGGCTTTTACAACCAGACTAATAGAACATCTATGGCATGTCAGACTCAAACTCACGGTCACGTGGATTGTAAAGAAATACAGCTTTCCTTCTATGTTCCTCTTCCTGTTTTCTTTTTTTTCCCCCCTTTTTCTTTTCTTAACATTATTTTATTTCCATCTAAGTGGTGCTGACTTTTCAACACCATGTAGTTAAGGTTTTTATCCCTTAATATATTCATCAACTTCTTACTACTTACTGTTTACTGTGTACAAAGGTTGCCTTGGCTGGACTTCTCTGGCTCCTTTTAATTGGTTTTATATTTTAAGAGTACATCTGTTGTTAGGTTGGAGGTCTAGAGGTCTGTCTAGGTTGAAAGACTCAGATAATATTGTGACAGCGCTCTGCTGAAATGTTTAGCTATCGCTCTGCCACTTAAAGGGATAAATTTGGGATTTAAACCAAGGCCACTGAACATTGAAAAGTGTCCCCTCTTCCTCCCATCAGACTTTGTAAATGTAATCAAGGTTTTAATGATAGTTTTCATGATTACCTGACAATAGGCTGTAAGGAATTAATTCAAGACATCATCAGATGGTCATATTCCTTATTTCTACCCTGTTATTCCAAGTCATTTTGTTAGAAAAAGCTTAGATACTCGGAGGTGTTCTCTAATAGAAAATGAATTTGAAACCCTTTCATTAATTGGTGATTAATATATTTCAGGATTAGTTTAAGCAGGGCCCTACCTCCTGCCCAGTCAAGTATGTTCTGGTTAATATCCAATTATCTGCACCTTCGTAGTTATTATGTCTTAATATTTCGGATATGATAACCAGAAACTTGAGAGTAATGCTAATGAGGAGCACAGAGCAAGAATTAACCAATGACATACTCAATGATCCTTGGTGGGGAAAGAATCTCTTTCTTCCCCTTAATGCCTTGCTTCAGCATCTTCTGGGCCCTGACTGAAAAGTAAGACTTTCAACCACAGCAGGCAGAACTCAGAAAACGAATCATTTTCTCTTGCAATACTAGGAACCTGAAGGTGCAGTTCACCTACAAACATTGCTTAAGTTTATTTTATGGAGACTAGGAATAGGCAACGGAAAGCCAGTTTGTGTCTTCAAACAGGAAACATCATGTTCTGCAAAGCCACAAGTTGTTACCTCTCCAAAGGATGTTTTAATTCAGATGAATTTGAAATGCCTTTAATATTTCACCGAGGAAACACTTTTCCCTGCTACCTTTAGTCCTTCTCACTCAAATTTATCACCACGATGTATACATGTTGTGCCCCTGTCGAATTTTTTGTGCAGGCAGGTTCACTTTCGAACAATCTGACGAGGCTCCCCTAGCAGTGCCTGCCAGGGTAGTATGTGCTGCTTCAAAACACGTAGCTTTAAATAGTGCACTTTGTACATTACCCCTTTATATGCTGTATTGTAATGAAGCAACATCAGTAAATTGCAATGAAGGGCGATTGTTGCATGGGGATGACTACTACACCTTGGGGTCCATTTGCACCAGATTATTCTTTTTATTGTTATTATTACTTCCCATCTTCTTTACTCTCTTGCTGCCGAACTCGCTGTTGGCCACCGGTGCAACACAGAGGGGATCTTAAGGAACATTGCAGGCATCATTTTTTCCTCTTAGGCACATACCAATCACTGTTCAGTTCCAAACTCAGATATCCTGGGGGCTTTGTGCGTCTTTATTGATGCTACTTTACTCTATTGACTTCATTCGTAATGTCCTTCATCTTCATCTTCTTAGGTGAACAAATTTACTGTGAATAAAAGTGATCCGTTTCTTTTCAAACATTTCGTGTAGGTGTTATAAATTTGTAGTTGGGATGATCAGCTGATCCATCCCTTCCCCCAGACAGGTTTAATAATTTAACACAGGGGATTGAGAGGGGATTACCATTTAAGAGAAAGATTTGTATTTGCAGTGTCTTCTTGGATTTCCTTAAAACACAGATTAAAGTCATTATGAATATTATATGCATTCGTAACATCTCTTTACAAAATGGCTTATTTCCTGCCCCAACCAACTACTGTCCCCCAATAACTAATAAATAAAATAGTGTAGATTTAAGTGAGGGAGCCTCTGTTCTTATTGAACGGAATTGTGAGTAAGGTTTTAGTTTAGGGATAATTATCTGTGAATTTGGGGTGACTCTTCATCTTTCTACCATCATAATTTTAATACCTGTGTCCATTTGTTTTTTCAAATTGTTAGTGCAGCTGTTGTTCTGTTTTTCTTTTCCTAAGGCTGGGCTCCTGTGCAGCATTCAAACTAAAATCTAGAATTAGAGCTGACACACCTTCAATTGAACTATCAAGTCTTTTAAAACTGCTTGGCCAGTGACGCCAGTCCCGCGCTATTTGACTGTACATGCTTCCGATCGTGGGCCAAAGAGCATTGATTTTTAGCTGTCATTTCTAGTGCACATACTGTAGAATTGAAATTTAAACCTTAATCCACTCAGTAATGCAATTAATTTTTAATGCGCAGTAATACTAATTGAAATAGCCTGAATTTAGTAAGTCACCACAAGACATTTTCAAAAGCAAGAGTCTCCACTGAGAACTGGAAGGACAGATGATCATTGTTACAGTGTTTACAGGATAAATGCTTGCTCTGCAAACCTCAGTGGAAAGGGAGTTTTCTTTAAATTAGACCATAGTATATCTCTGTGAATAGAAATATCTCAGAGAGAATTCTGACCCTCTGCCCACCAGAACAGGTGAAAATTTTTCTGACTAACTTTAAAAAAGACAGCATCATATTAGTTAGAAATATCTTAACATAGTAGATGTAAAAAATTATATTAACCCAGTTTTTTTTTCAAAAGAGCAATCATAAATAGTTGCAAATGAAGTCACCTGCCGACAGTGTCATGGTCAAAAGCAACAGTCTCAATGGGTAATCTCATTATATGATGTATATTTGAGATACTGTTTCCAAATTTGATGAATGCACATACTCTCTTAGCTGCCTATAAATCTGTTGCCTTGTTTTGGTATATTTATATTCCTGTAAACAAAAATATACTCTACTTGTATTTCAAACTGTGTTCCTTTAGCTTTTGCATATTATTTCAAAATGCCCTTTTAAAAGTTTTGTGAAGTGGTTCTTTTTTTTTTTTTCTAGCTAGAGTAAAGCAAATTCTGCACAGTAAAACCGAGTAGGTTTCTAGTCATTTCTACACTAAAAAGGTTCTCCAACCACATTTATCTGCTAGTAAATGAGGACTTTTTAAAATGCATCAGTTCTACTGATGAATGGGCTTGTGAGTGTTCAAAATGAGCACCAGCATTGCTTTAAAAAAAAAAAAAAGGCCAGCATTGTATATCATGCTTTCATGGCTCTCACATTATAGTATTTAATAAGCTAATAGTGCTGTTAAATATTTAGTAAAGGTTCCCTTGTAACCCTGCTATCTATTCAGATGGGATTTGAAGACATTTTTTCAGTACATAAGTAAAAATGATGTTCAAAAACTTGAAGTGGTTGTAGCATGGCATCTTTTCTAAATGAAGTGTGGGGTAACACGGTGCAAATGAGGTCAGCAGATTCACGCCTACCAACACCTGAGTCATTTCACATGCTTTGAACTCAGGGTTCGAACTGGTTTTCACTTTGTCACTGTTAAGTCAAAGTGCTCTTGGGGTTATTTACATAGCATACTAAAAATGACATTATAGTATTTTAAAAACAAAAAGGAAGCTCTTTACATTATGATTATTTTAAGCCATCCTATCATCATCAGTGGAGCTTTATTACAGACATTTTCTCTTTTTCACTGAATAGAGGGGAAAAGAAAGAGATGAGGGCAGAACAGTTTATGTTCCACTCCCAGCATATTATCAAATCCAGTTGGGGTTTAGTAAGTTAAATCTATTAAACATCTATTTTGGGTATACCATGGCAAATACTGAATAACAGATATTGTTTTACACACTCATATGATGCAAATGGATCATCCTTATCAGCTCTTTCTTATCATATGTGATAGTTATTATCTAAATAGCGGTTATTGTTCCTTTAATCTGTAATGACAATTGGTTTCTAGGATCCTTATGCAAAAATATTGGCAGTAAATATGATGCTAACATCATTACTGTCATGTTGGTGGGTCAGAATTCGGATCTAAATCTTTCAGTGCTCTCACTGTGTTACTAGTTTTGAAGGTGTAAAGAAAACATTGGTAGTTTGTTCAGATTTGTATGTAATGTGGTTTGCTCTTCTAGGAGCCTATTTGCTTGATTCTAATTTTCATCCTGTTTTATATGCCAGTGACCACAGTATTCATTCAAACTGCACAGAGACACATCTCATCTGTAAAACACAGCTTACTGATCTTATTTGCTATTTGTATTCTCCTAAAAAGAAACACAGGATTCATATGATGGCGGCGGGGGGGGTGGTGGTGGTAACATTTCGTTTTGAAATGATGTATATCACATACATGTTCATATCAAAGAAATGCATGATAAAGGATGGATAAAGGAGATAGCTTTAGGTATACATGAAGCAGGATAGAAGGAATGTGATACAGGGTTCATATATAGGTGTGTTTAATATGCATTGCTTGATGTATGTTGACCTCAGGTTACAAGAGTAGAAAATCCCATTTTCCAGCTTGTTTCAAATGTAGTAAAAATGCTGCTTCAGTTGCTTTATGCTACTCACATTGGGAAAGGTGCTTATACTGTGATAATTATCATCAAGGAATATTAATGCGTTCAGCATTTGTAACCCAAAAACTCATTATAGCTTAAGCTGTGCATCATCTGTGAAGAGAGAACTTTGCCAGAATTCGCTCTTCACAGGGGTTGCCTCCTGCTTGCTGCGGAGTGGTCAGAGTACTGCAAGAGGTCACTTAGGCTATTTTTGAAAGCTGAAGTTTTGCAGTTTTTGAATCACTACCTTCTGTCTAAAGAGCTTATTGTTCTTGCCTCAAAATGTCCCTTTAATTGAATGCATAGTGAAGTGCAACTACTAATAATAACAATAATAAACAAATAAGGAAGTAACTGCGTAGAGCTGCATAGAATTCAAGAGGTTGGCACATACCATCCATAATTGAAGTATTGGTGTCTTTCCTTTTGTCATTGAGCAAAGGGATTCATTTACACCAGTTTCCTTAATGCAGGTGCCCTTGGGTTTCAGATAGAAATGCCCCCACTGGGGCTCCACTTCACAGCCCTCTGGCTGGAAATTGTGTAAATAAGACTGCAGGGTCAGCCTTCCCTTTTTGGCAGCAGTGTCCTTAATTAGTCTGTGACAGTCTTTCACATGAGCCTACACTGTTCCTGGGGTCATTCCTCACACATCTTAGACATCTATCTCATGTGCACATAGATATTTTTGTATGTCTGTTGAAAATCATTCCCTTAGGGGAATATTGACATGGTAGGAATGAGAATCCCTGGGTGTGTCCAGAATTCTATAACTTAATCTGATCAAAATATCTGGTTAGATGGCTCCGTGATAAATTCTAGGTGGTTAGTTTCATAAGAACATTGTGCCCTCACCTCAGGTTGGCAGCTTGTTGAAAAGGAGCTGTGTGCTTGGGATATTTTTATGTGATTAAATTCCATTATTTTTCTCCCACTGATCCATTGCTTGTCATTTCCCATAAGCGACACTGCTCTGTACTGGATGTTATAGTTTGTGTTAGGCCAGGCAAAGAGCACTCACTAATACTCACTCCTCCCAGGCTATCTGAATTTGCAGGACTGCTGTGTTCCTGAGGTCGAATTGTGACCCTGCCCCTGCCCCTGGGAGGACTAGAAAAATATGTTTCATAACTTCTCGTAGACCTATATGAAGAATAAGAAGGAAAACCATGAAGCCCATAGGCTCCTTTTAGATGAACTCTAAGGTTGGCATTCATCAAGCAGGAAAGCTTACCGTTGCGTGGGAGCTTCTTTACCGTGAGGGGTCACCGCTGGGGGTGCTGAGTCAGTCCTAGCGGAGGGCCCAGAAGAACCACATAATCATTCATAGAACCCAGCAGACTTGAATGCACAAGTTGATAATCTGGAGTCAACTTTCCCAAATGGAACTTACTTACCTCTTAGAATCACTTATAGGAAGGAATGCTGACAGAACGAGTATACCCTGAATTCAGTGCAGGTATCATAAGCTTGTTCCAATGGAAGCAATCTGGGTTTTATTTTGTTGTGTGTGGTTTTGTTTGTTTGGGTGTCTGTTTTGTTGAATGGGACACAAGCTTTGTTTTCTTCAGTGGTGCCCCCATGCCACAAAATGGTTGGAAGTCCCAAGCCAGCACCCTATTCTCATTAGTTTTGGGTTGCAATGCTGACATAATAGTTGAGAGATACAGTGGGTACAGATCTTCTGTGAGGATGTAAACTTAATAATCTTTATGAATTTTGAGTAACTCATAACTCCACTTCCTCGCCAAAAGAATTACGTAAAGATTGCTCTAAATCCTTCAGCCATTCTCTGCACTTGTGATAGATGCCATCCTCTTTACCTTGAGGCGTTAGAAATGAAAGTGTGGTTTTCTTTTTTCTTTTTTTTTTTTTTTTGCAAGAGATAAAAATGTATACTTTATAAGGAGCAAATTGCATTTTCATGTTTAAGTTCACTATTTGCACTTGATGTGGTGAGATCCAAATGTGAAGAATTGCCTTTGACATTATTTCTCTGTCTCCTGCATCCTGAGCTTGCTGCATTATTATGTTGAAGTGCACCATCGCATGGGATAAATGTGATGCTGAAAACCTGGAAGTAGGGAAAAGATTGCATTCTGTGTCCAGGCTGTTTTCGATAGCTGTAACTTCTTTTCTTACTGACACAGTTTAATTTATCTTAGTAATGATACATTCAATAAAATTGTGAGCCTATGTGTCTTTTAGGTAAAATTTGTAATCTTCCAAGTGTTACGGGTTGGGGTGGAGGCAAAAAGGGCTCTCATTTCTAAATGAAAAGGTAATTTAAACTTTCTTTAGAAGTCTGCTTTACATAATCTATATCTTGAACTATCACATATTATTTTATAAACTACAATTTAAAGTACATTCATTTCAGAGGTCTTAAAATACACTCTTTGTTTCTGAATTCTCATTCAGATTTTCTCTCAGTAACTATGGTTTCCTGATTTTTTTAATGGCCAAGATTTTTTTTTTTAATAGAATTTTTGTGGAGTTTTTGTTTGTTTGCTTGTTTTTGTTTTTTTTTTTGTTGTTGGTTTGTATTTCACTGTGTGTGTTCTCATGTACACAAGTCTAAGTGTAGGCATGTACTGCTAACCTTTTAGCAAAGACTAACTGGAACACCACTCCCTGTCTTATGTTTAACAGGTTTCCAACAGCTTAGAGAGATAGTATAAAAGTGAACTGAAAACCATGGAGCTTATGTTGGAGTCTGATGTTTGAAAAAGAGATATTGGAAAAGGATGTTTTTTGGCTTGGCTCCCTTTTTAGATGTAATTGCTGCTTCATTAGGACTTGGAAGAGTTTCCTGTGGTTAAATTTAATCAAATGGCTCAGAATAACAAATTTGTACACTCAGAATTCCAAGACAGTCCTGTATATAAAATATAATTTTTCTAAATTTAAAACACACACACACACCACAACCACCATCAACAACTGGTTTGTAAAATGCTGTGTGGTACTATCACAAGCCTTGATCCTATTCCCTATTGGTAATGGATTGATAAATGATCATGCATAGAAGTAGAAGTCATAAGAAGTAACATTTCAAAGGGTTTGGGGTTTGCTGGGCTCTGGTAAGAACCCACACTTGAGCAAACATATCTTGAGTGCACTAAAACATAGATCGTGAATGAGTATCAGTCATTTGCTTTTTAGGCTGTGACAAGAGATTGTTATCATTACTCCCCTTTGACAGACGAGGAAATTAAGGCTTGAGCAACTGGCCCCAATGTACAGGGCTAGTGTGCAGAGTGGAAGGAGGCACACTTTCTACCCCTCTCACCCTTGCTTACAGTGTTGCAATATTAACTCCCCTGCCCACCGCCCACCCCGGCACAGTTTTTCCTATGGGGAGCCTGCCTGGAGTTGTGCGTGGTGACCCCTTTGCTATCATTGCATCAAAACCTGATCCTGGTGCCATTTTCTGAGCAAAATAACTGATCTTTGGTTTAGATAAAATTTGAGATTTCCATGAAAAGTAGCAAGTAAGGATTTAGCCCTGTTTTTCTTTTCTATCTCCTTCAGTCAAAGTACTTAGAAAGAGCTGAGTGTATTTCTGCTTTCGGATTCTTTGGAAATTGTGGGAAACAGGCAATGAAATGACAAAAGTGGGATAAGTTCAGTGTAAATGGACATGAGTATAGGACATGGTTTTGCCTACATGCTGACATGAATGTGCGGCATTGCAATGCCCCTGAGCCTGTAAAGTAGCAAGTAGTTCTGTTTATACCTTTCTGAAAGGTGAGTCCGTAGATTTAAATAATAGTACCTTTGCTCTGGATGATATTTAGAATCCAG